>NC_087333.1:7483409-7785681 GCF_037043105.1 Vanessa tameamea
AAGTGGACGACAATGGCTGGTTCATAAACCTGAATCAATAATCCGATGTTCATTAAAGTGCTGGAGATATCGAAATAATGAAATGTCGATATCGACAAAGGGTGAACCAAACGGCTGTATAATACGTCAATTATTTTATATAATCGGATATAATTCTTGCTGGATGTCAATGACAGAACTAGGGGTATTAGGACAGTTAGTTCATGTTGCTAAAGGCTATTCATTTAAATTACCTCATTGTGCAATTGTCACTGAGCCGATATAGCCAAGAGGAGAACTTGAATTTTAACGTATGATCACGGGTTCTATGTCCCTGATTTGTATCTTTAATTAATATGGAGACCATCGGTGAAAAATATTGTAAGATCCTGCATGTCCAACCTAACCATGTCCAAACTCCAAAACTTCTCATCCAAAGGACCGGAGTCCTAAGCCCAACTAAACTATTTTATATTTCTACGAGTACTTATATTTACTTTATTCTGAAGATACATATTCATGTGATATGTACTGACATCATATAATTGTATACTTATGTTCACACAAAAAAATATTTGTTAGTATAACCAAAAAGTAAATTCCGTGTAAACATCTTAGCAGAATTTTAGTCGCATTTCTTGATTTCAAATTGCTCAATAAGTGCCACTGCTGCGGAACGCTACGGGCCGTTAGTTGCCATTAGTGTATGGTACAATTCACAAGAACGTCCGTTCGCCAGTAATTATTTTGTGTTATAATTATATCAACAACATATTAAAAATCTATTAGCAATTAATTGTTAAATACAAACATTTACTTTGTTTAAATTTAATGTTTTTAGATATGGTATTTGGAATGAAATACCTCAAGGGACGTATCGCTGCAGGGACTTGGTGAATGAGATAGTCCGACACGACTCTATTGCTATAGCATGTATGTTTGTGTAACAACTACATAGACACAGATTATACACATTTATTTGCATCAGATATTTTTTTTTATAAATTCCTTTTGTCTATAGTTGCATTGGCTCAGTCAAGTTTCAAACCGTCACTCCAATAATCCAATAGGACCGAGACCAAGACCAATGGATTGCGTGCTTTCCGAGACACAAGATCTTATAAACTCCTATCTTCCAAACTCCGGACTGTAACTGAGAATTTTTCGACAGAAAACCCCTATTGCTTTTTACCGACCCGATCTTGAACATAGTCTCTCTAGTTCTACAGTAAAATTACTCCATATCTAAAATCGCTACCGCTACCGCTTGTCAATTGAACCAGTGAGTAGCAATACGCTAACAAGTGGATTTGTTATTGGCTTAAGCTACCAACTATACAACTAAAGAGTTATTTTGTCTCAAAACTTGAACAGTAAGGTTAATTGAAGCTATTATTGCGTAATTTCCACCGTCATGTTATTTCGAAAATGGTTTCATTCTGGACTGAAACTGAATCTGACGTATGACAAGTCACACACGTCTTGGTCTGACCTTTGTCGATTACATTTAAATCGTTTGTTAGAGAAATATTAATTAATATGTCATTATGTTTATTTGAACCAAGACCAAGAGCCGAGAAGGCCCATCTTAACCGATGATTACGGGTTCAAACCCAGGCAAACACCACTGATTTTTCATGTGCTTAATTTGTGTTTATAATTGATCTCGTGCTCGGCGGTGTAGGAAAATATCGTGAGGAAACCTGCAGTTCTCTAATTTCAACGAAATTCTGCTACATGTGTACCCACCAACTCGCATTGGAGCAGCGTGGTGGAATATGCTCCAAACCTTCTCCTCCAAAGGAGAGGAGGCCTTAGCCCAGTAGTGGGAAATTTACAGCCTGTTAATGTTGGGTTGTATGTTATTGTTGACTTTAAGGCATGTATGTATTACACAAGTGTAATTGAATTTAATTGACATAACTTTGTATTTAAAATGTTCGAAAATAGTAATTATTGAGTTTAATGTCAGTTATTTTCAGTAGAACCTACATTGAACCGGTGTTATATTACGTTTAATAAAGTAAAATGACGATTCAAAATTTCTCGTAAAAGTTTACTTGAATAGAGTATATTTTTATTTGATTGGTTTGCACTTCGTTTTATAAATACTAGCTTTGCGAGCAGTTTCAACCATATTAAAATATACGAAGAAGTATATTACACGACTGCCCAAAAAGGAAGTGATCTTTTCAGGGTTCATGTATGTATCTTACTTGATGGTAGGACTTTGTTCAAACCCGTCTGGGTAGGTACCAGACACTCATCAGATATTCTGCCGCCAAACTGCAGTACTCAGTATTGTTGTGTTTCGGTTTGAAGGGTGAGTGAACCAGTATAACTACAAGGAACATAACATCTTATTTCCCGAGGTTGGTGGCGCATTGGTGATCTAAGGACTGGTTAATTGCGCCATTGTCTACGGGCGGTGGTGACCACTTACCATCAGGGGGCCATCAGGGGGGGTCGTCTGCCTACCGATACCATAAAAAAAAATGTGAGTTTCTAAATCCCATAATTACTTCAACATGTCTGAATAGATTTGGATCTGTGGGAGATCGTTAGAATTCTCACATTCTGATTGACATTGATTATAAATGAATTCATTCGATAATTCAATAAGTTGCGTCTTAATATTTTTTATGGTAAGCCATTGATAAAAATGGAAAATCCTCTTCTCAAGGTTTTAGGATATTGTTTTTTAAATAAAATCTTTTATACTTTCTGTAAATAATATACTGCATAATCCAATAAAATGTTATCCATAAAAATATTCTATAGTTTGCTCGTTTCAGATCGAGGTATTTTATTTTCCTAGCCAGTGACAGTTTTAATTTCGACTACTAATGAGTAAGATACATCATTGTAAATATATCTATTGAACAAGCTGGTTACAAGTCCTGGTGCATTAATTTGGAATGAGATTTTAAAAGTCGGCTCAGTTGTTTTCCTTTTTTATTCGTTTTTTTTCTGCCTCGCACAACCACTCTGTGGAACCAGCTTTCGCCGGCGGTTTTTCCGAACCGATATGACTTGGGAACCTTCAAGAAAAGAGCGTACTCTTTCCTGAAAGGCCGGCAACGCACCTGCAAGCCCCCCGGTGTTGCAGATGTCCATGGGCGGTGGTAGTCACTTTCCATCAGGAGAGCCTCCAGCTCGTTTGCCACAAAAAAAAAAAATGTCGTGATTAAATCTTAATATCCCGCGAGAATACTGACGCAAACTATTTTTACGTTATTCATTGTACTTAATAATAATATGTTTACCAAGTAACAAACGAACAAACAACCTTATTTTACTTTAAACATTTATGACACTTTTGTTGTTTAAATAATAAATCTTTTAGTGATTATTCTGACAAAATTTTTGTAACAAGTTTTTGTTCAGTGGTAGATATTCGGTCTTAATAACTATTGAAAATTTGAGAAAATCATCTACCTCAAAATTCATCTCCTACATTAAATGAATGATGGCCGTTAAATGAAGGATGAAATTTTGTATGAAAAATCGTTATTTCTAATGTAAGATAAATGGAACTCGGTGTTTTCTGTTAAAGACAGTTAAAGATTTTTAGAAAATTCATCCCTGAGTGTCACGAATGCCAGTGACGTCAGCGTCGAAATTAATGAATCAAGTAACCACGGTGGTCGGAATCTTGATTTACTTTGAACTAATTTCCATTGCCAAATTTGATTGGATACAAAGTTATTGTTACACAGATGTGTCCAATCTTAGGATGTAAAATTACTTTTTATTATCCCTTTAATGTGTGTAGTGATAACTGTGTGTGTCCAGTGACTATACACAGACCCCAAGGTTCTGAATTCAACCCTCAGATCGGGCCAATAAAAAGTTATTTTGTTTTTCTATCTAAACATTCTCAGTAAGAGCCTGGAGTCTGGAATTCCGAAGTGTGTATTCTCCGTGCCTCGGAAAACACGTAAAGCCATTAGTCCTGCGCCTGAATATTTTCAGGTCGTCTCGGGTTTGCCAACCCATCGAATTATGAAAGTGGGGTTATAGAGAGTTCACCGGTATTTGCGCACATATTCGCTCACTATAATGTGTCCTAGTTGGCTAGTCTCATTAGATAGGTCGTCGTGGCCAAAATCGGTCAGAACGAAATTATTACGTGTTTATTCTTTACAAGAAGTAATTAAATGTAAAATGAACTCCCTTTAATAAAGTATATTATGATTTGATTGACTGAAAGCTATTCTTTGAGATTGGCTGCTATACACAAAATTCGGTAATAAATTATACGTAAAACAATTTATCCTAGAACTACTTCCAAAAGATACCATTAAACTGGCACTTACAGGATTAAATCTTCCAAAACGTACGCACCCAGAATTATACATGGACTTCAAAGCTTTGCTTTGCAGAAGCACTAACACCTCGTGACAGAATGGCTTCAATATTAAAATGTCGATCTAAGCGATAGAAAACCGGTTGCAATATTCGAAAGATCTTTAAATGAATATAGATGACAGTTTTGTCGCTACTTTAAAATACGTTCAAGAAAACGGATAATATATTCCCGGTCAATTGTTGCAAAATGCATACTCTGTGTATATCTATAAATAAATACGAACGTAGATCCGTGCTGTGAATCGTATTGTGCCATTTTTGTGAAGAATATTTAATTCACTTTCTGGAAAGGCTTTGTGCAAGCCCGTTTGGGCAGGTCATCAGATATTCTACGGTAAACTAGTACTTAATATTGTTTTGTTCCAATTTGGAAGATTATTGAGCCAGTGTAAGTACAATGATTAATATTTCTTACAGTACCATTGTATTGGGTAACAGTGGTCTACCAGCAGGTGATCCATTTGCTAGTCGTCTACCTATATGACATACAAAATTAATTATTGTTACTATAATAACTGTCCACTATTGGACATAGGTTCCTCTCTCTTCTGAGGCGAAAGTTCATATAAATGACATTTACAGGCAAATTTCCCACTGCTGGGCTAAGGCCTCCTCTCCCTTTGAGGAGAAGGTTTGCAGCATATTCCACCACGCTGCTCCAATGCGGGTTGGTGGAATACACATGTGGCAGAATTTCGTTGAAATTAGAGACATGCAGGTTTCCTTACGATGTTTTCCTTCACCGCCGAGCACGAGATGAATTATAAACACAAATTAAGCACATGAGAATTCAGTGGTGCCTGCCTGGGTTTGAACCCGAAATCATCGGTTAATATTCACGTGTTCTAACCACTGGGCCATCTCGGCTCTTATATTTATTTTATTTATTTATTTATTTATTTATTGGAAAAGTTACATCACCAACTTAACACTAAGCACTTAAAATTAATATCTGACTTGGGTAACATACAAAGTGACACGCCTTTAAAGGTGTAAACAACATTGACCTTCAAAAATATTTTTGATAGGAAACTATATAAGCCAAACTAACCTATATAAAATATAAAATTAAATTTTAAAAACCTAATAATAATTTAAATTAAGATAACGAAGAAAAAATACCGTACTGAGATCATAGAGGATCTATAAAATAAAAAAGAAAAAACAAAGATTAAATTTATTACTTATTAGGTATGAGATCGAACAATGAGATCTTTGGAATGTTTAATAAAATTAGTTTTATTATTATGAAAGATGTCAATATCGCCGTTCGATAACAAGTCATTAAACGAATTCATTAGTCTGCTAAGAGGTGCATATTTACCTAAATTTGTTTTAGATGTTGGAGTACAAAAAGATTTTTTAATTGGACGTCTAGGAAAAGTAAGAGGAACTGATAAGTTGATATGCTGGATTAATTCAGGTGAAGATATGTCACCATGAATTAGTTTGTATAAGATAACGGAGTCAGTAATTTTACGGCGCAATTCAAGCGATATAATTTTAAAGTGAGCCAGCCTCGTATTATAGGTAGCCCGATAAGGACAACTGCGATCTTTATAACCTAAAAATCTGATAAAATTACGCTGTATACGTTCTAATCTTACGACATGAATTTTATAAGACGGGTTCCAAATTGAAGCGGCATATTCGAGGTGAGACCGTACAAGGGAACAATAGACACAGAGTAAAGTGGATATATTTTTAAAGTCCTGGCCGGTGCGTTTCAAAAAACCTAACATCTTCCATGCCTTCAATATTATGGAGTCTAGGTGATTATTGAAGTTTAGTTTACTATCCATTATTACTCCCAGGTCACGAATTGTATTAGACTCTACTAAAACAACGTTAGAAATAGAGTAATTAGATGGAATCGGGTTTCTGTTTCTTGTAAATTTGATATGAAGACATTTATTTATATTGATATCCATTTTGTGTTTTTCGCACCATTTAGAGAGGGTGTCTATATCTGCTTGAAGGAGGGCAATATCGGATGGTGATTTAATGGGTCTATATATTTTAAGGTCATCAGCGAAAATTAAGCACTTACTAAATTTAACATTTTTTGAAATGTCATTGATAAAGACCAGGAAAAGTATCGGACCTAAATGAGACCCTTCAGGAACACCAGATGTAGGCACAAATGCAAAAGAAGTATAGCCATGTGTAATAACACGCTGTGATCGGTTTTTTAGGTAAGATTTGACCCAACTTAATAAATTGCCATGAATACCGTAATGTTCTAATTTTGCCAGTAATATAACGTGGTTTACCTTATCGAATGCGCTACTGAAATCAGTATTAACAGCATCTATTTGAGTTTTATCGTCGACATTCTTGGTGAGATCGTTTACGTAGCGCAAGAGATTACTAGTCGTAGACCTATTCTGTCTAAAGCCATGCTGTTGCTCGGAGAGAATATTTTTAAAATATTGAGTTATAAATGGACAGATAAGTTTTTCAAAGAGTTTTGGAATTGTGTTTAATATTGAAATTGGTCGGTAGTCGGTATATCATATAAATGACAATGAAAGAAAAAAAAAATTCCAAAAAAATAATGACATGATATAAAACCATAAATAATTAGGAGACAGAAATAAAGAGAAATACTTGGTCTCCATACCGCTTTTTCTTACGTGACGATTTCTGCCAGTTCACTTAACTGTAAGCCGCGTGAAATAACTCCGTTCAAAGACATACAAAACAAGCATTACTTTTATGATCTCACCTTATTTATCACATAAAACGATATCTTCCACCAAACCAAAAAAAAAATGGCTTATAAAATATTCAGAGCTGGACACGTACATACAAAATCTAAATGATGTTACTATTAGTATTAATTTCTCAAGAATCAGCCCTTATCTCCTTTATCTTGAGTAATGTTCCTCACTTTGCTATCGGATGTCGCTTTGAATAAAACGGTCTCTTGGGTCTCTTCGACCGACGCGAGTTATTGCGGGTTAAGATTTGGCATTTATTGGGATATTTAAGGTCAGCGTTTTCGCTTTCAATTAAGCATACGTATAAAGTTGACTCGTTTTCGTTTCGACTTTCAAATGTTGTTTTTGTTTTGGATTAAAATGAAATAGAATATCAGAGATATATTTCTAGTGTGAGCTGACTTAGGTAGTAAAATGGTTAGGACCCAGGCAAACATCACTGAATTTTCATGTAGTAAATGTGTGTTTATTATTCATCACAGTTAAATATATAGCTGAGTAAGCGTTGACTTCTACGAATATAAAGCATTCGAGTAACAAGATAACCAAATATTATCAATTAATATATTACTTTTTAATGGATCGACCCTGAGTTTGAACTCAGACCGTGCAACCTTACAAACTTGCCACTAAACCAACGAAGCAGATAAATTAGAGACATTATAAATTACTTTGTTCGTGCAATACTAAATTAATAATTCAATGAAAAATCACTTCCCCAATATTTTGTCAAACGTTGGAACCAAAGGCACCCAACGCACGTTACATTTGTAAATTTATTATTTTACATCACAAAATTTTTTTACACCCTAACACGTAGAGTTTCTACTTCGTAACTTATATTAAACCACCAGAGTTCGGTTCGGGTCATTAAAGTGATGTATAAAAGGACTCCCTGATAGGGACGTCATTAAAACGAGCAATAAGAATTAAAATCGAGTCGGGTGAATCACTATTATAACGAACTTTAGATAATGAAGGCACGTTTTTTATTATATTTGTAAATTTCGTTTATTTATTATCGTTATAAATTCAATTCTAATTTTCAAAATGAAAGGAATCTATACATATAATAAAATTGGAGTGTCTGTTTGTAATATTAAAATAACCCATTTTTACTAAATGCATATGTATGTATACACGGTACATATACCTAAATAACATTTTTTACAATTTTTGTTTGTCTGTTTGTTCCGGCTAATTTCTGGAACGGCTGAACCGATTTCGACGGGACTTTCACTGGCAGATAGCGGACGTAATAAGGAGTAACTTAGGCTACTTTTATTTTAGAATTATATATAGAATAAAAATAAAATCACGCTACAATATCCAAATAACTTAAATTCAAACAACGCGCACGAAGTCGCGAGCACAGCGGAACAAAACAAAACAAAGTATTCCTGTTTGGCGGTCGAACAGCTTTCGAGTGGATGGTATATCCAGACGGACTTGCAAAAGCCCTGCTGCCAAATAAACAATGATTTTATAAAAATATTTATTAATAAAGTTTATTTAGAAGGTGAGAGAGAGGACAAGACGTTATATTAAAATTTAGGTTAAATAGACAAATTACTATATGTATAAGGCTCACGAGGGGAGGCTTATTACATACAGTATTTTGTATTAGCGGTCTAGTTTAAAGGGGAATGAGCCAATATAATTTTAAGTACAAGACAACACCTAAGATCCCATTATCATAGTAAGGTGTTCTACGGGAGGTGGATTAATCATTCTCGTAGTGGTATTCTATGGGCAAATTACCTTCTTGATTATATTGCCTGCCTCATTCATAGAAGTATCGACTAATAATGCTAATGATATAAAAAAATTAAAAACAAAAAAGCTTTTATATAAATATTCCTTTAGAATTTTAACTATTGTCTCATAACCTCATTATACGTACTTTATATGATCATGAAAGCCTGTCGCGATTTACTCGTGTAAATAAACGATTTAATTGACTTAGAATTACTTCACATCGACAGCGTATCGTGTATTGTCATGCAAACTAAATGTGTATTTATATTCAACTCAATCGGTTGAAAACATCTGCTTAAAAATAACAAACATATTCTTAAAAAGTAAAAAAAAAAAAAAAACTGGCGACTAATACGTCTGTTAAACATTGAAATAATGTCAAAATAAGGTCTAAGGTAAAACCATTAAAATTACTTTGTATCAAATTATGTGTAAATAAAGGCCTACAGTTATACAGTAAACTCGACAGGGGATTTGACCTTTGCGAGCGACCACAACATGGATTAAATAAAATTTACTCACCAGGGTTGCCTGTTGTAACAGGTGACATTAAATGTTACCATCGTAAAAAAGTTCAGTCACAAATTATTCTGCCATAATTACTAGTACTAGTAATGCGGTCACGCGCGAAACTTCGCGTTTATTCAAAAGATTTTTTGGGAATTTTAAAACTTATGACAAGTTCTGTTTTGATTTCATTTCACTGTGAACTGCAAGTCACTCATCTAAATTTGGCGCCAAAATGATGAAACCTTATATGAACTTATTAGCTTTTCGATAATAATTTACTTTAATTTTGTTTAGGTTTTCTTATACCTACAGCCGTAGCAAGCCCTTTAAACGCCCAGTAATATTTGTCCTTTTTTAAATTGTAACAATTAAGAATTTTCTGCACATCTACGGCTGGAGCTCTTCAAAATGAGACCATAACCAATCTTTAACGTGCAGCTATCGTCCCATAATCACTGGGACAAAAAACGTTATTAATATATGAGATTAATTATGTCATATTTATTAAGAGGCCATTTTGATATTTTAGCATTTTTATGGTTTTATATTTTGATGTGCAATATTTATTGGTGGGCTTTGGGGTAGCAGACTCATGCCGTGGCGGTGAAATGCATGACGTTCTCATATTCCGTCATGCGTCTCCTCTGCCATTTACCTACTTACTCCATTCTTTCAGGAACATACATACATTTACATTGTAAATTTCCCACTGCTGGTCTAACGCCTCCCTTTGAGGATAACTTTTGAGCACATTCGACCACGCTGCTCTAATGCGGATTGGTGGATACACTTGTGCCAGAATTTCGTTGAAGTCAGACACGTGCAGGTTTCCTCTCATTTATTAATTGCCTTTTTTAACAATAAATTGATTTCATAATCATTAATTTTGATACTTCATATTAACCAGACGTTCAATCAGTGCCACATTGATTTTTTCAATTGTACCCTTTAAGTTCAGACTTAATAAGGTTTAGGTACTAATGTGAAAAATACAATACAATAAACGTATAAAAACCAAACAAAATCAACGACTTAATTGATAAACGGGAATTTTACTAATTATAAAAACTTTTTTAACTTTGCCGTTTCATAAATTCAAATCATTTGAAAAAAATACAAAGGGTAAAGAAGGCATATTATTCAATACAAGATTTTATAGATGATAAAAAAGCGTGGAGTTAATGTTTGTTGACTTTCAGACAGGATATAATAATATATATTTAACATACATATATAATTGTATTTAACTAACATGACTGTATTTTTAGATGTTGAAAAATAGTAATTACTGAGTTGTGCCGGTTCTTTCTTGGTAGAATCTACATTCCGAACCGGTAGTAGCTTTACTTAATGTAGTTTGTTAAATGACGATTCAAAAATGCTTGTAAAAGCGTACTTGAATAAAGTATATTTTGATTTCGTCTTGGTAGTAGGGCTTTGTGCAAGCCTGACTGGTTAGTACCACCCACTCATCAGATATTCTACCGCCGCACAACAGTACTCAGTATTGTCGTGTTCCGGTTTAAAGGGTGAGTGAGCCAGTGCAACTACAGGCACGAGGAACATCTTAGTTCCCAATGTTGGTGGCGCATTGGCGATGTAAGGAATGATTAATATTTCTTTCAACGCCTTTGTCAATGAGCGGTGGTGACCACATACCGTCAGGTGACCCATATGCTCGTCCGCCAACATATACAATTAAAAAAATCTGTAATTAAAGTAATTTTTTAAATTTAAAATTATAAACGAATTTTATCGAGTTGGCAACCCTGTATGTGTCATAGGCGGGCTTAAAAAATTGTTAACTGGTCACATTAGTCGAGTAAATGCAAGCATCCGAATATAAATGAGTTAAAAACCAAGCTTATGTAATTTACGGAACAAAACAATTGCGTTATAATAATTTTGTTTACATGTATTTCTATGTAATACAATTTAAAAAATAAAATAGTACTCCATTGTACTAAAAAAATGGGCGCCCGGTAAATGTCATAATCTGAATTTACAGACAGGCAGACATAGTTACTCTATCATTTATAAATGATAAATTAACTATGTCTGTCTGTTACACTTTTATGGCCGAACTACTGCATACATTACATTACATTAGCAGCCTGTAAATTCCTCACTGCTGGGCTAAGGCCTCCTCTCCTTTGAGGAGAAGGCTTGGAGCAAATTCCACCACGCTGCTCCAATGCAGGTTGGTGGAATACACATGTGGCAGAATTTCGTTGAAATTAGACACATACAGGTTTCCTCACGATATTTTCCTTCACCGCCGAGCACGAGATGAATTATAAACACAAATTAAGCACATGAAATTCAGTGGTGCTTGCCTGGGTTTGAACGCGAAATCATCGGTTAAGATGTGATGTGTGACGGTCTATGTGATGTTGTCCAATATTTATTTATTTATTATATTCATTCTAACATCTTTCGAATATTGCAACCGATTTTCGATCGCTTAGATCGATATTTTAATATTGAAGCCATTCTGTCACGAAGTGTTAGTGTCAGACGCTTTGAAGTCCATGTACAATAGTGGGGGCGTTTTAGGAGATCGTATTCTGTGAGTGCCAGATAAATGCCATATTCTGGTAGCAGGTCCCTACAGTAATCCGTTAATGAATAAATTCAATAAATAATATACCTTGCCGAATTTTGGCTACAACAGCAATTTCAAAGAGTAGCTTTCTGCAAATTAAATCAAAATATACTTTATACAAGTAAGCTCATGCGAGCCCTTGTGAATTATTTAGACCAGGCATTTTCAAAGTCGAGGCAATTATGTTGAAGAAATGATATCGCAGTAATAAAGGTTGTTTTCTTCCCTTATTTTTATAGCGCTGTTGGAACTTGGAAGAGCCGAGATGGCCCAGTGGTTAGAACGCGTGCATCTTAACCGATGATTTCGCGTTCAAACACATTCGTGACAAGCACCACTGAATTTTCATGTGCTTAATTTGTGTTTATAATTCATCTCGTGCTCGGCGCTGAAGGAAAACATCGTGAGGAAACCTGTATGTGTCTAATTTCAACGAAATTCTGCCACATTTGTATTCCACCAACCCGCATTGGAGCAGCGTGGTGGAATATGCTGCAAACCTTCTCCTCAAAGGGAGAGGAGGCCTTAGCCTAGCAGTGGGAAATTTGCCTGTAAATGTCATTTATATGAACTTTCGCCTCAGAAGAGAGAGGAACCTATGTCCAATAGTGGACAGTTATTATAGTAACAATAATTAATTTTGTATGTCATATAGGTAGACGAGTAGCAAATGGATCACCTGCTGGTAGACCACTGTTACCCAATACAATGGTACTGAAAGAAATATTAATCATTGTACTTACACTGGCTCAATAATCTTCCAAATTGGAACAAAACAATATTAAGTACTAGTTTACCGTAGAATATCTGATGACCTACCCAAACGGGCTTGCACAAAGCCATTCCAGAAAGTAAATTAAATATTCTTCACAAAAATGGCACACTACGATTCACAGCACGGATCTACGTTCGTATTTATTTATAGATATACATAGAGTATGCATTTTGTAACAATTGACCGGGAATATATTATCCGTTTTCTTGAACGTATTTTAAAGTAGCGACAAAACTGTCATCTATATTCATTCAAAGATCTTTCGAATATTGCAACCGGTTTTCTATCGCTTAGATCGACATTTTAATATTGAAGCCATTCTGTCACGAGGTGTTAGTGCTTCTGCAAAGCAAAGCTTTGAAGTCCATGTATAATTCTGGGTGCGTACGTTTTGGAAGATTTAATTCTGTAAGTGCCAGTTTAATGGTATCTTTTGGAAGTAGTTCTAGAATAAATTGTTTTACGTATAATTTATAAAGTAAATTCCCTAGTAAGGCTGCTAATGTTATGCTAATGTAATAATATTTAAAGCTACCACCAATTTGGAATGTACCGTAAAGAACCGGCAAAGAGAATTCTACCGAGAATAACCGTCAAGAAAGTTTAAAATTACACTTTTCTGACATAGATTATTAAACACAATGATTGAAATAATACTTATCCCTCTTGGAAATCAATGAATACCGACTCCACACTTTTTTATAAGCCTAATTAAACAAAGTATTAATTGATAAAGTTAAAAGTATTTGAGGAATTTTACTATGGAAGCGAACACCTCGTCCAAGGAAGGATAAATTGACTTCGTGGATGCGGACCCAGATGTTACAAGTAAACTTTACCTCTCATGTTTAGACAGTGTTTGTCAGTTTCTATAAAAATTGTCAATGTTATTATATATGCAATATTCTTGTCTACGGAGAACATTTTATAGACTATGTGAGCGCTGGGTACTACATCGGAAAGAGTTCAGACGGAGCAGCCTTAACGTTTAATCTGATTGACAGAGTGGGGGAATAGAACATCACAATGTTTGCTAGTAAGGTTTTGGGCAAGTCCTTGTAGGTGTAGTCACTAGACGAACAAGAGATATTATCGTAGATTCCAAGGTTGGCGGCACATGGTCGATGTAAGGAGTTTGACGTTATAACAAATATTTTAAATATATTTGTAGTCTATGGGCGATGGTGACTACTTACCATCAGGTGGTAGCTTCACCGCCTATTCATACCACAACAAACACAAGGGAGTAGGGAGCAGCGATGGAGAGGCATGGCGGCATAAGAGAGTGCCATGCAGTTCATCGGCAATTTGTTTTAGATACCTTCAGAAAGGTATCCGAGCCCTTGGGTAGAGAACCGGGTTATATGAGACTCATACCCACTACAACCACTACGGTGGTCGTCTTCGAGGCTATGGGATCGTGATAACGCATCCGGTAATGTTCTCCTCTATTGGCACGGCGGCTTTCTCCTCGTGGTGCGAAGGTGATGTCGCTTACCACACTACTCGCTAGCACGTACGGTAACACAAGGTCAAATGAGTAATGTTGAAACTGAGTAACTACTGAGTTTCTTGCCGGTTCTTCTCGATAGAATTTGCATTCCGAACCGGTGGTAGCTTCACTTAATATAGTTTGTTAAATGACGATTCACAAGTGCTTGTAAAAGCCTACTTGAATAATGTATATTTTGTTTTAGATTTTTGACCGTCCAGATCCATCTGGACTTCCTTTCGGGGCCGTTTGAAATACTCGTAGAACCCGTATATGGTTAGAAGATAGACTCTCGCTTCTATGTCCTCACAGAATGTCCAAAAGCGGAAAGCGCACTAAAACATAGGTATAACTCCAAGACGCGCTTAGTCGTTTCAAATTAAAATCTACATCAATACAAAACGTATAAAATGGTACTGTAATAACTCAAATATAGTGTTACCATTCGTACTTTATTAATTAAAATGGAAATTGTGTAAATTTCAAACGGCAACATTAAAAATTATAAATACCGAACGGAAATTCTCAACTTTGAACAATGTTTTCTAATTCCGAACGTTAAAATGCAAACATAATTATACTTTAAAATGTATCGAATCAAACCTCCGCTTCCTGTATTAAAATGTTTGAACTCGAGCCGTAAGGCTGCCTCACCATCAGTTTTATGTTTTAGATATTTCATAAGCATTAAATCAATTAATTATTAGTAAAAACGATCGTTTTAAATTAAAGTCATTGAATATTTTTTGAGATAAGAGAATATAACTTATACGAAACACTCAAGGCCGTGGATGTAACGTTTCTTTGGATACCGGCGAGCGTTCGGCGTTTTATAACAAAATGGGTGGGGGCACTATTCACTTTAATATAACATCTATTTATTTAAAATATTTCAGACTAATTTAACATCTCAGAATTCACTAATTATTACTAATTTAACAATCAAACGGTTTTCAACTATTAAAATTGTAACAGCAACATGTTCCTACTCCAAACATTTCACATCACATTTTACATTAGTTCACTATATATGCCAATAGATGGCGTTAGTTGTATTTTAAATCACGCTAACGTTGTAACAATGTAAATTGCATAAATATCCGAGAATAAAATTGCATTGTGTCGAGCCTTAGGGACCTTGACAGTGACATAAATACTGCTTCCACCTTGTTGGGTCATTATTTTGAAAGCTACCAAGGAATATCACTCTTCTAAGTACGATTTCCGTTGGCTACTTCCACCCTGTTGGGATAGCTCGCTGGCGTCGTAGTTAGAGGCCTAGTCGTCTAGTTGTCAATTAATCTTCACGTCAAGACTCTGTATTACAAAATAATTAAAATAATAATTTCCGGGCACGTCTTCTTAAACATGTGTACTCCCGCCGACATATATATTGAATTAAAACCTTTTTTTGAAGTACACTTCTTTTAGCGCGCTACAGTCGCCCGCTAAGACTGACATGAAAACTACATGACGAATATGCTAAACCGGCAATAAATTGTCCACAGATAATTTATAAAAAAATAAAATGATGCGATCAAAATATAATTTATTTAAACCCTGTCGCCCTCAGAAATATGATGCTTTCTACCATTGGTTCCGGAGATTAGCCCCCACATGCAAACAAACTGTATCTCTTAACAATATTAGTGTAGATATGTGGATTATTATTTATATAATGTGACTAATAATATCATATTATTAAAAAGTATTACTTCTCAGGCGCATAATTTTTTTTTTTTTTTGTATGTACACCGGAATGGAGTCATTCCACCTGATGGTAAGTTGTGGCATAATTATGGTCTGCCAAACATACTTCAATGGTTATACACCTTGAATATTTTCACATTTATAATATTAGTATATATAGGCGAATATTGGTTAATAGGTACAGTCAAAAAATTCTGTATTATTTAAAAAAAAATATATATATTTTAATTATTTAAAATAAAAAAATACCTCTTGTATTTTATAAACAATGTCTTAAACACATTACAGTACAAGAAAAAGTAGCCCAATGCACAAACGAGGGAATCACTTTATTTGATACGTAATAAAGTATTTTTGAGCCTTTTTTGACGCATTTCATCGATTTTCGAATCACAACGATTCTAAAGAATTTTCACTGAACGAGATGGTCTATCATAAATAAAATCGTCTTATGAAAGCTATGTAAAGATATTGTCTGTAATAGCTTGAATATATACGTTTAAATCAGTGGACGAATTGTTAAAAATCTTTACAATAGTCAGAACTACTTAAATCCTTTTTCATAGATTCAAGTCATTTGTAAAAAATACATTGGTAAAGAAGGCATATTATTCGATACAAGATTATATAGATGATAAAAAAGCGTGGAGTTAATGCTTGTTGACTTCCAGGCAGGAGACATAACATACATATATAATTGTATTTAACTAATATGACTGTATTTTTAGATGTTGAACAAGAGTAACTACTGAGTTTCTTGCCGGTTCTTCTCGGTAGAATCTACATTCCAAACCGGTGGTAGCTTTACTTTTAATAGTTTGTTAAATGACGATTCAAAAGTGCTTGTAAAAGCGTACTTGAATAAAGTATATTTTCATTTGATTTGATTTGATTTCAAAATGATATCTCTAATATATTTGTCTAATCTCACATCCTGAAACCAAAATATATCGACAGCAATAATTTATCATCCAAGAATTTCTAAAAATATCAGATATATAGACGCCATATTTTTACAATCATGAGCTCTGAGCGCGTAATTAAAGTAACTTATAATTATACTGTTACAAAATTTTGGAAGAGCAAAATATGAATGTCGGTTATTACAACCGACGACAACTCGACCACAATTAAAACTTTTACCAGGGATAAATTTTGCGCAACGCTCCTTGTAGGCAATTGACCTGAAATCGTCAAAGTTTTAACGGTGGAGTGACTTGAATAAGGAACTCGAACGCTTGGGCCAATAAATTTAACAAATAATTCCCCTGAATGTTTAAAGGATTATTTTTTTTATAACAAATAGGTAGGTAGGCTTAGGTAGGTAGATTGGTTATGTATGAAATATTACCCATTCCTTACATTGCCAATGCAGCCGCCAACCCTGTAAACTTATTTATGTCCTGTCCGTGTACACTAGCACACTCTTCCTCATGACCGGATTTAGGAGTTGGCAACCGGGACATACGCCCTAGGGCCTCCGCAAGAGAGGGGCCCCCACAATAGAGATTCCGACGAGTTATGTTTACATATCTACAGTCACTTACTTATGTTACTATTTTAAAAGTTACTGATACAAAATGTAAACATATTATTGAAAAATCTGACTGACAGAATTGAAAATTAATTTGTAAAATAACATTTAGGGGGCTCCACTCCCCTGTTGCCCTAGGGCCTCCACTTCTTTGTTGCCCAGGATCTCCAGACCTTTAAATCCGATCCTGCTCATCCTTCAAACCAACACACAATACACTAGTTGCTGTTGCGGTAGAATATTGTGTGATAGCTATCTATCAAGAAGTTACCTTATGATTTAACATACATTAACAGCCTGTAAATTTCCCACTGCTGGGCTAAGGCCTCTCCCTTTTAGGAGAAGGTTTGGAGCATATTCCACTAAACC
Source organism: Vanessa tameamea (assembly GCF_037043105.1). Classification (NCBI taxonomy): domain Eukaryota; kingdom Metazoa; phylum Arthropoda; class Insecta; order Lepidoptera; family Nymphalidae; genus Vanessa; species Vanessa tameamea. The sequence continues at coordinate 7,501,236 of NC_087333.1, forward strand.
TCCAATGCGGGTTGGATACATGGCAGAATTTCTTTGAAATTAGACACAGGCAGGTCCTCACGATGTTTTCCTTCACCGCAAATTCAGTGGTTCTTCCCTGGGTTTGAACACGTAATCATTGGTTAAGATGCTCGCGTTCTACTCACTGGGCTGTCTCGGCTCATCTCTCGGCCTTATGTTTTATAATATCTAAATCAACAGTTTATGGGTACGTCTCGTTTAGATTTATGTGTTCACCACGGTCATTAAGACCCCAGGTGTTTTAATATTAGTCACGTGTCAGCTGGATTGACCAATAAAACTAAATTTACGATTGCTATGAACTAGTTTGGAGATGAAGCTCTAAAGTTTGACTTTGCAATATTCTTTGTTAATGAGAGGTGAGATGTGATTTATAAAAAAGTTAAACTAATTCTCGCCGGCAGCCTTGTCCTTGTTTTTGGGGCTTGTAGGTTTTAGGTATAAAAAAGTTGACTATGTCCTTTGTTGAGAGTTCGAGATGAATCATCATACCAAATTTTGTTAAATTCGGTTCAGTGGCTTAACCACTTAACAGACAAATAGACAGAAAGACTACTTTCGCATAATTATAATATTAGTGTAGATGTTATGTTATGTATCGATATTTTTTATCCGTACAAATAAATAAAATTTAAGTGTCTGTGTGAATTTTTATTTAACAAAAAAACAAACATTATTTTATTTTTTATTTTGCCCGACTGACAGTATATCTGTCTGTCTGTTAGTTTCGGGTTATTCCTGGAACAGCTGAACATATATATATATATATATATATATATATATATATATATATATATATATGTTCAGTCACTTTTTAGGGAGTAACTTATGACACTTTAATTTCCAAAAAAAACAGGTTCCACGAGAAAAATTAATTTTGTCCAGATGGGACATAAGCAACTGGACCTCGCTGTTTTTGATATATAAACAACGTTACATATATTCATAACATTTTATGTAAAAAAAATAATTATGAAAATTTAACAATGTTTTTGTTTTTATTTCCAGGTTGCAACTGTAAAGCTACGGAAGGGTGCGTAATGTTTAAATTATTTTATTGTCATTATCTTCTTCATCAGTTCGTGCCCTCCACTGCACATACACTAGTAGGGAGTAGGGGATTTTTTTTTTGCCATCTGATAATAAGTGCCCGCTGCCCTTAGACATTGGAGCTGTAAGAAATATTGACCCTTCCCTACCATCAATGCACCGCCAACTTTAGGAACTAAAAATATATGTCGCTCGTGTATGTAGTTACGCTGGTCCACACCGAAACACAATGCTTCAAATGCAGACATATCTTACAAAAAACTATGTAATTCAAAAAACTTTTATACGTTTAAAAAAATATATATTAAGCTTTATAAAAACGAGTCCATTCGAAAAGTAATTAAAATATCGTACAAAAAGTTTTTCTCACAAAATGAATGAAAACAAGAAGTTTAATTTTACACACTATAGATGGACTAGGTTTCGTCCGTGTAAGTTTTAATTACATAGCAAATTAACAATGTTAAGTGCCCAAAATATAAAATATATTAAAGTAACGGAGACATATTAAACAGTTTATAAAAGGCCTCAGCCCAGTCCTGGGACATATACAAGAATTCAATACATATTAAAAATACTTTCGGATAAATAAATCAGTTAAAATTTTCTTGCAACAATAATCACTTCAAGATAAAAGTACAAAATTCTAAATGAATACAAATTAAAATTCTTATTCCATTGATGTTCCTCGAGCACCGTAACTGCGATTACAAAATTATGCTGTGAAATCTTTTAAAAAAATATTTTATTTAACGCAAAGATAAGTTTTCAGTGTCTGAAAGTTTTCAACAAAAAAAAAATTACATCCGCGCAATTTCCTCTTAGAAAAGAACTCCAGCCAATTCGAAATCGGACACACGGGTGGACTGCTTAAATAGCATTTCGATTTGATTATTATAAAATATACGATTGCAAAGCGAAGAGAACACGTTGATTTAACTGGAGATCTGGTTCATATCTGAGAAAGCACCTTCAAATTTTCTAGCTCGCTTGTAATACATGGCAAACACTTCAACAGTTACTTAGATATTGTGTCCTCGAGAGCCGATGTGGCCCAGTGGTTAGAACGCGTGCATCTTAACTGATGATTTTGGGTTCAAACCTGGCAGGCACCACTGAATTTTCATGTGCTTAATTTGTGTTTATAATTCATCTCGTGCTCGGCGGTGAAGGAAAACATCGTGAGGAAACCTGCATGTGTCTAATTTTAACGAAATTCTGCCACATGTGTATTCCACCAAATTGGAGCAGCGTGGTGGAATATGCTCCAAACCTTCGCCTCAAAAGGTGAGGAGGCATTAGCCCAGCAGTGGGAAATTTACAGGCTGCTAATGTATGTATGTAATATAATGTATATGTCTTTTGTATTGTCGTTGAATAAAATTTCCTGGTAAATTTTAGATATGTTGGATGACATTGCGTTACTTTGTATTGGGTAAGGCTTTGTGGCTCATCAGACGAATTTATTCCCCCATCAACATCAATTTATATGGTTGAGTACCGTACGAAAGGTCAGCGATCGAGTATAATTACATAGAAAACGGACGTAACATCTCAGTTATGTCCATTAGGACCCTGACCGTTAGGAACATTCCGTAACTATGGGAGATAATCAGGAAAATGGCGGTGTGAGTTATCGGCTATAGGTCAAAAAATATGCACCCACAAAACAAGAATAAAACAACGCCATAGAATGAGCTCTTACAATTGAACCTTCTTATGCAGAAATGAACGCACACACAGAAGCACTAATAAAAACTGTAAAAATTAATAAATAAATTCAAAGGTCATTAAATAAAAATAATGTTGTGAATATTTAATTTAGCAGGATTATTGTCACTATAAAGCAGCTTTATATTTTAAATCTTATCAACAATATCATAAGACACATTTTTGAAGAGCGTGGTTCAATATTTAACCAGAAAAGAAGACTTCCAGCTGCGGAATATTTACTGTCTATTACTGCAAGCAACAGCTGATTAATCTCACTTCTGGAGAAATGTATCTCGGACTGTTAAAAAGGGATATTTTAACACTTGATCATTGTAGAAAATAATAAAATAAAATGGCTTGATAACACCAAAAATAGTTGAACTTCACATTTGAATTTTGTTTTGACGTTTTGACTTTTGGCAATAAATTCGCAAAGTACCAATGCCTATCCTCTCATCGTTGAGGAATAATATTTAGATTATATTAGTTTATTAATACGTATATAATATTAACTAAACCTACCTAACTAAACCTAGTACATATAACACTTAAATGTACTCGCTTATTGTGTAAGAATGAAATGAAAAAAATCTTGTTGCTCCTAGTGTATTTTAAATTGATCAATTTTTCTTCTCTAATCAGATAATTTCTACGTCCGTGTGTCCTCTAACGACGATTAGTGTCAAGAAGTTGGCTATTGTAGCCAAAGGAAATGGCTGAAATACTCTTAACAAGTATCCGTTCCATTTCTGGATATTTGAAACACTTGCTTGAAGTAGAATCCCGTTATCTCCCACTGCTGGATATTTGGCTTCTCTAGTACTAATTTTGACTCAGTTCACTAGTCAGTACCAACAACGGAATACAGCTGAAGTAATTTCAGAAGATATTTCATTAAAGAACACTAAGTTTAGTGGTGAGCTTTTGAACTCCAAAGACGTGCTTTTAATGCATTTGTCGTATCCTTCCTTTAATTTGAGTTTGTTAGGTTGGTGTATTAATTTCGAGGTAGTCACGAGAAAAAAAAATCTTATTATTATTTTTTCATTTCTTCTTTCCTGTTGTATGTCAGTTGTCTTTGTGTTGTCAGTTTACGTTTTTGGGATTTTGGATTCCTTTACTGAATGTTTTTGGACTATCCATGATGATGATGTTACCTCTGTTATGGCTATTGCAAGGTTGTAGGGTGTATAGTGTTAGCATAGAAACCTTTCAATACTGTTAATACTTGAATTAACTTTTTTTATCAAAATTTAAATTTATTTTATTATTGTTTCAATGTACTTTAATATTATAAATTTCAGTATCGTCTAAAATCGTTAAATTTCAGAAGTATAGTGTTAAAAGCTGTACAAACTTTTGAGTTTGTTTTAATAGGTGAGTAAGTCAGTCTAATATTACATAAGGTGGATATGATAATCCATTTTTGATGCTTAGCAGCACAATTTCTTAAATTTCCAATATCTGATAACAGAATAAATAGCGACACCTAACCTTCGAGAGAATGAACCCATTTGCCCGTATCCTAAATTAAGTAATGGATCAGAATCTGAAAACTAAGAAGAAACTTAGCATTAACTCCTCTTAAGTAATTTCAATACACATTAACGTATACGGAAAATTTATTGCGAGTTTAATGCACTCATATACTTTGCTTTCGGAGTCTTAATATAATCTTCTCGAGAGGTTTGTATTTAACTATTATATGTTAAATTTAACTCATAAATAAACTTGAAACTATAAAAAGAAGATATAAAACTTTAAGCAGCCATCCCTCTGGGAATGTTTGTAGGGGTAAAGAATGGTATGGATATAACGTAGAATTATTTTAAATAAGACCTTATATGACTATTATTTTTAAATTTATATATACACTACAAACATAATCTTTAATTGAATAAAATACATTTGATTGGATTTGATTTAACATGACCACATATTTCATTTAATTAGTGGAAGAAAACTAACAATTAATACTAAGTATTGCTATTTGGCGGTAGGTTGAGACTACCCAGAATTGCAAAAAGCAATACCAATATATCGATTGTTTAACAAATTATTGATAAATATAAAATAATATATACATACAGTAACTTTATATTTACAAAGTGGAATAAAACATTAAACATCAGCTTAAATTCAAAAATCCCCTTTTCCCAGAATTAGTGGGAGCCAGTCCTCCCACTAATTCTGGGAAAAGGTAGATAATACCATATACTTCAACCATATTTACAACGCAATAAACATTTGTTACGTACCATTTTCCTCGCTTTTCGATGTCCAATATATAATCCTATATATTGCTATGCTATATATTCAGCTAACATGGCGAACTGGTTAAACACTTGAATCTTCTAACGATGGCGTGGTACTGCCCATATAGGACACTACTGGGTCGACTTGAAAATAAAGTTTTATAGGGCTTAAATATTTAGAGGATAAATCTTTGAGTGTACCTAACAAAGGTCTTACTCAAAGTTAAAGTCTCGATGTCTTAGAGCTTAAGCTGTATGATATACAGCCAGATATTATATTCTTAGTTGGTATAGCTGCAGCTAAATCAGTTTAACGCTACAATGATGTTCCATACAATTATTTAAATGAGAAACAAGATGAAAAGCGATACCTTAGTTGGTTGGAATGGTTAAAGTTTATCACGGAACCAATGTCTATGGGCAATGGTTCTAACTGGTGGACTACAATAAGTTGGGCCATTCGTCCGTCCAACTACCAATGTTGTGAAAAACCTGTTTGCAATCCTAAAATTTAGATTATGATTCTATCTGACATTAAACAATAAGCTGACACGTTAAAATAAAATTATATATAAAATGTAACTATAACAAGTCTATCTCAGTGCAATAATAATGTTACAATACAAAAATAAAAAGGCAGTCACCGTCAACTTTGCTACACTATAAACTTTAAAATGACACAATTTGTGACAATTAATATATTTTTAAAGTCACTTTACTACAAGGTCAGTTTGATATTGAACGAAAAATTACTCAGGTGTAAATTAAACTGCACTAACTTTAAACTGAAGGTTAATAAACAAGACGTAAAACAAAAAACAACCCGTAAAACAAAAGTTCTCGGTAATCAAAACGAGTGACATCACAAATAACGGTGAAAACTTCGACTCAACTTACAGTGATGTTTACTTACGCTATTTTGCCGATATAACGTGTGAATTCGAATTTTAAAATTTATATTTAAACCCGTGTCAAACTGACACGATAGGAAAACATTTTGCGTCTGTGACATTTCAAGATGAAGAAATAATAATGACAATAATTCTAATTAAAAAACTCATGATGTTTAATGATCGTGTGCCTCGAAAACCTTGTTAATTTGTTGGCTGAACGCCTGATCTTTGGTCAGTGGTCTTGTCAGATTGCCATCAAAATCAAGACAAAAATTTAAAGGCCGGCAACGCACCTGCAAAAGCCCTGGTGTTTCAGATGTCCAGGGCGGTGGCAGTCACTTTCCATCAGAGGAGACTCCTGCTGGTTTGCAACCTATACCATTTAAAAAGAATACATAATTTATTTGAAATAATATTATCTGTAAAGCTTTCATCATATCTGGCTGCAGGGCATGTAGAAAGACAGAGCGAGAGAGAGAGAGCGAGAGAAAGAGAGAGGGAGGGAGAGAGAGATGGAGAGAGGGTGGGGGGAAGAGAGAGATGGAGAGAGGGGGGGGAAGAGAGAGATAAAGTAAACAGTGTACCTGTGATTACACAATTTAATATATACTAGGTAATTAGCAACTCCTTGAGATTTACCACTTTGGCCGAAATCCATTTAGGTAGACTTTTTCATAGATTTAACAATAAACCATTAGGCACCCGAACTATTTATGATAATTGCCTTTGTCAATATATATATTCCAAAATATCTCAGATTGAAACAACGATGGAGCCCAAGCAACAAATTAGAATAATAAAGTGAATCCAAAAAAAGCGAATACAAAGTCCCGGTAGCGCGAAAAGATTCGTCTATTTGTAAAATGCTATCACTAAAGTGATTATTACTAATATTGACGTACTAAAAAAATTATAATTACTACACACACTACCGGAAAATTTAATTACCCTTAGATTTTGTATTCGTATTATTGTTAGGTCGTAATATTTTTGTGGTCTTTAAGTATGTTCGTTTCCCACGGTACAGTAAGCTCTACAGGTACTATATGTTCGATTTGCCTAGAGGGAAGGAAAATGGTCGGTCTAGATGAAATACACATCTTAGATTTTAAAGTGTGTTTCATACGTATCCGTTAAAATTGTTCAGTTAGGAAGGATAAGTGTACATGAATACCAAAATTCATTACCAACAAAACTTTACCACAGATTTAAGGTATCTCTTCGGTAAATATCGCTGTGTTTTTATACGACATACTCATCTGATATGAAGCTGCAATTTTCAGATAAAATATTACGGTTGAACTTTTTGGATCCGTGCTATTATTCCGTGCTAGTATTCCGATGGAATATATCAAACATAAGGCCGTAGCCTGGCCGGTTTTCGAGGTACGTGAGAACAAAACAAGTGTGCCTACAACAACAACGAGACCGCAGTAAATAATATTATCATAAGCACCATGCCCCAAGTTTACCGCTACACGAAGTATTTGTTATGAACTATGATATTCATGAAATTTTATCTTCTTCTTTAAGGGACTAAGAACTTCTTTTATCATGATACATATTTAAGATTGATGGATACGCAATCGACAAACTTTCATGAATGAAGCACACGCTAATTCATTGGTGCTTACCCAGGTTCGAACCCGGTAGGCAGAAGGCGTCTGTGCTATGCGTCCGGCCTAAATGGGCTCTCTGTACTCCAGCTATCCTTCTAGGTATTGGAGGTCCATATAGCCGGGGCAACCGTCTAAGACCACCTAAGGGTTCAGGCTCCTAGCACCGGCGAGTCCCAAATAATAACTATTACATATCGAGTTACCAGTCCCTCCCAAATACCCAAGGATGATCAGAGAGCTGACTAGCCGAAAAACACAGCCAATTTTTTTCCCTTATAACATATAACCCAAATAACAATGGGAAGGCGAGTGGTAAAACTAGAATTTGATTGCGCGTTCGTATTTTTAAACTAGAACTTGCAGTATTATTTCTCGTTTTTGAAGCTGAATTTGGCACTCGTTTGCGTCTCCTTTGTTCGAAATTAGCTCTCCCCTCCAAATTAGCGTAATGAAAAACTTGGCAAATTTCTCATTTGTAATTAAGCATTTATGTTTTTTACTATCGAAGTAATTTCAGTAGTGTATAGATGTTGAATAAATTAAAAAAAAACAATCGAAACAGATAATAGAAGAACTGCTTCGACCGATTTTTGTTGAAGAATACATTTTTATTGCTCAATAGCCAAATATAACACATGTTCGTTATGTTACATGCTCATATATTTGCTTTTCAACACACTTTATTCGTTCGTCGCCATACAGATACATTATTATAAAATAAAACCATACAAACTACTTCAACAAATTTATGTTAAAACATACATTTGGTAATATCAATAATATATTTACTGCTCAATAGCAACAACTGTCTCCGTCCGTCATTGCGGTCTTTGTTTTTATACTTTGTGCAAACCAGTCCTAGTAGGTACCATCCAATCACCAGGTATTTTGCTACCAAACAGCAATACTTGGTATGGTTGTATACTGGTTTGAAGGTGTCAAGGTCAAATGAGTCATTATAACTAGGGACACAAGTATAACACCTTAGTTCCCAAGGTTTGTGGCGCATTGGCGATGTATTTAACGCTTAACATTTCTAACAGGGCCAATGTTTAAGGGCAGTGGTAGGCACGTAACGTCAGGTGGCCCATTTACCGGTCCAGCTACCTATCAACGCTTTATCATACTCAATTCATTCTAGAAATTTCTTCCAGACATCTTAGATTTTATATCAACTTAAAAATTTTTTTTTTTAGTTGATATAAATTTTACCTAAACTGAAAAAGCAACTATCGAATCTATTAAAGTCCAGTTCCTGTATTTTATATACTTTACATTCATATATACATGATTTAAATTGGAATGCTTTTGAATTACGTTTCGTAAACTATTGTACCCTAGTAAGCAACATCGCAACAGAAAAAATCATAGCCAATTCATATTACTTCACAATACACCTGGTGTCAGATACAAGAGACTCCATATACCTCGACGGACTTCAGGAGATAGATCACGTGCAAGCAAATATATGAACACATGAAGCCTCAAAGACTGTGTAAACTTATAAGAGTGGAATGTCTGAGCGTCTAGACATTGGTTAAAAGCAAGCTATAAAGAGCATTATATCTGAAGTCATTGGGGTGAAATTCGAATGAAATGAGGCTAATAATCAAGTCTGCTTCGTCTGACGTGTTTGCCCTCGACCTAATGAGGTATTTTGCGTAGACTCTTTTAAATTGCCTTTTTTGTTTCATAAACATACAATAAAATTTCTGGAGAAAAATTTTAAATATGGCAATTATCAGATCAAGACGGTTCAATGGATTGTAAACGTGGATCCTCAAAGCGTGAAATGTGTTGTCAATTTTGTTGTAAAAACTTTTTATAATAAAAAAAAAAAATCTTAAAATTGGATTTTTAAATTAATATAAGAAGAACCACCACTGCATTGAATCAGCGTGTGAAATACGCTCAATATGTTATAAATATAGTATATAATTAACAGAAGAAGTGGCCTTCGATCTTAAGTGGAATTAACTAACAGTTACTATAATAATTATTGACTTAAAATCGACGTTTTAGAATAAAAAAATAATAAATGAATATATTTGTCTATGTTTCATACCTTTTATGAATTCAAACGGAATAGCAAGTATAGGAGAGCCGAGATGGCCCAGTGAAGAGGGCGTACATCTTAACCGATGATTTCGGGTTCAAACCTAGGCAGGCACCAATGTTTATAATTCATCTCGTGCTCGGCGGTGAAGGAAAACATCGTGAACAAACCTGCATGTGTCTAATTTCAACGAAATTTTGCCACATGTGTATTCCACCAACCCGCATTGGAGCAGCGTGGTGGAATATGCTCCAAACCATCTACTCAAAGGGAGAGGAGGCCTTAGCCCAGCAGTGGGAAATTTACAATTTGCTGGTAATGTAATGTAACGTAGCCATTATAGGTCAATGACCTCCAGTATCTGAAACGCAAGTCAATGTTAGGTTACTTATTTAGTGTAAATCTGAGTTGATATTTTTCATATTAAGTCAGACGAACAAATAAATGGTCTGTAAGAAATATTCCATTATTTCATTGGTGGTTGGTTCGGTGATTACATCTATTCGATCTACTCTTTTAAAGCTTAAGCCGCCAATTAAGTGCCAAGTCACTCGAAATATACAGCTTCACAACGCATCTTATTTTAGAATGTCTTATTCAACATTTAACATACAAAGCTATGTTAGTTAAATACAAATATATGTATATATATATATATAATATATCCTGTCTGCAAGTCAACGAGTATTAGCTCCACGCTTATTTATTATCAATATAGTCTTGTATTGAATAATATGCTTTTTTTTATTAATGTATTTTTTACAAATGATTTGAATTTATGAATATTAAAATAAGAAATTATATTTATTACAATAATGTCAATTATTTAATTATGAATATAAGTTATTATTATTTGTGTCACATCTTCTAAAACGTACATAAACTTTTCTCCTTTTTTGAAACAACCATTTATTGCATGTTTCACATATGGGTGACCCGTCCGTTCTGATTTTTACTTTATTAACAGAGAATCCAGTCCAAAGGTCCAGTTTAGGTTAATCCAGAGCATATCAGTGCTCACGATTTATCACACGAAGGAAAACGTCGCGAAGAAATGAAAGCCTGTCAAAAGTAATCCACCAAACGGCGTAAAGGCATTAAGAGCTGTTATTAAAATTCATACAAACAGACACTATAATGTACGAGTCCCGTTATATTTTATAGTATTTTAATTAATATCTAAAAATAACATATTAGATATTTTTTTAAATAACAGTCGAAACCGTTTTTATAGGCCAATTTGTTTTGCAAATGGGAACAAATCATTCAACGTCCAAAATATTCAACAAAAAAACCTTGTTGACCTTAAATGTAATTGTGAAATAAATCAAAACCTATGTTGTAATATTTGATCATCAGCTGCGATACTTTCTGTACATTTAAATTTTAGGTATTTTTCTCATTGCAAAATTTGCAAAGGTGTCAAGAGTAAATAATATTCGAAACACATTAAGTCTCGACCAAATACCAAATATTTATGGTAAAGGCTTGAACAGCTGTCCAGTAACAAAATGTTGTTACTGGACAGCTGTTCAAAAGTTCTGCCACCGGTATACTTGAATCGTAAACGTAATCATACCTCCACTTACAGCCTCGACCACCTTTAGTACATCAGTCCACTGGCTAGTGTTACGCTGCGTTTGCTGATCTACAGTCTATCAGTCAGTACTCGATTTTGTCGCCATTCCTTTGATGTATTTTAGATATATACTTATCATTAATTTTCGACCGTTTATTTTAAGCAATATCCACTGCCTAACACATGACAAGATCACCGAAACTATAGGTCTGACAATCATGGAATGTATCGTAGTTATTTCATTAGCAACGTCAACGCAACGAAATGTCACCTGAAGAGGATTAACACCTACTTGCCCCAAACGCCCCCCCCCCTCACCCTTTTTAACACGTGAAAATTAATGGTGTAATTTTCACTATTTTCTTAATATTACGCTTGAAGCATACAATGGGTGGGTCTCTTCACTTATAATCAACATATAAATATCTGAAGATACATTTCTTACAAAAGGAACCCCATTAGCAAGTCCTTTGTCCCGTATGTCCCTATTTCCGGCTATCCGCAGCTTAGCTATGGAAATACTTTATCCTAGCTAAATAAAAATCACTCTTATCACAACACTACAAAGATTATAGTCCTATATTACTTATAAATACATAGTGATAGTTATGGATAGTTGAATATCGACTTTATTTATATGTGATTAAGATTTAAAGTCGTTTGTATATTTTTATTTTCTATAGCATGTCATGAGCTCACAGTGGAAATTAATTTATATTGCTATCGCAACTTGGGGATGGTCTTTGATTCAATGTGTAAGCTGACCGATGGAGGAATAATATCTCGGCTCTTGCAATAATCAAAAATGAATTACTCTCAAAATATACTTAATTCAGGTGGCTATTAGATGCATTTTTGATTCAACATTTTAGAGGATTGGGATCATTTTAGAAGAAGAGAAAACCATGAAGTATAATCAACAAACAAATCGATTTATCGTCAAGTGTTAAGTAAGTAAAAAAGTAGCCATTAGTAGATTAGTTGCATAAGTGCAACAGATAGACTGCCTGACAGACTCACTTTCTCATTTATGATATTGGAACAGAAGTGGAGATTTTCAGCCGACTGTGCAGTTTTTTTTGGGGTGTTTTCCTTCACAGCCTAGCACTAGAGTTAGGGGCACATGGATTGAAATGTTGTGATACTTTTAAATTAACCTTCATTAATCGGGTAGGATTCATGTGATCCGTCTACTGGGCAGTTTCGGCAGTTAATGTTTTATTTAAATAAAAATATGAATTCACCACCAAAATATGAAGTCACCACCGCCCATAGTCCTGTAAGTATGGGAATTTCATTGCTTTACTTAACCGTGTTAAAACAGATTAACTTATTCGAATGAAATCTAGAATAGAAATAGCTTATACCTGGACTGTCTCCCAGCCGTAAGTGTCGCTGAAGCTCGGGAGTATCTCTGAACCCCTAATATAGTATAGACGTCATGGTACCATGCGCAAGCAATCGCTTGGAAGAAATAAAGTACATATCGCCAATTTCCGGTGCATTCATTACCGGCTACTTCTACGCTACCCCTCACTTCGTTTAAAGGAAAACCAGTAACGGGTTTTCACAGCGGGAAATAAAAAGGCAAACGCCCCACTCTAAACATGCAGCTAAAGCAGAGGCTAATCTGCAAATAAAAGCTTTCATGGTCTGAAATTAAATTAGCATTTTGATATTACTATTTATTTGCCTAAATTTAAATCAGAATGAATACATTAATTAGTTTAAATCAGAAAGCCGTGGTTATTCGTGTGGTATTTTGAATCTGTTTCATGATATGTCTAATAAAAAAACGTAATTAATTGATGCGGTTTATATTACAGATAAATGATTATATATTTATATAAGTCATCATTAATTTAAACCTTTAAGTATAAATAAATAAATAAATAAATATTGGACAACATCACATACATTACTCTGACCCCAATGTAAGTAGCTAAAGCACTTGTGTTATGGAAAATCAGAAGTAACGACGGTACCACAAACACCCAGACCCAAGACAACATAGAAAACTAATGAACTTTTTCTACAACGACTCGGCCGGGAATCGAACCCGAGACCTCGGAGTGGCGTACCCATGAAAACCGGTGTACACACTACTCGACCACGGAGGTCGTCAAATATATATATTAATATTATGTATAATTATTCATCTATAGTATAGTATAGTAGTAGGGCTTGTAAGTGGGCCAGTGTAACAGGAACCAAGGACAATACAAGCCTCCTCGAATACCGTGGTTTGTAAACAGTAACACAAATAGAAGTAGGTTGATTTAACCGATACGACTTAGGAACCTTCAAGAAAAGAGCGTACTCCTTCCTGAAAGGCCGGCAACGCACCTGCAAGCCCCCCGGTTTTGCAGATGTCCATGGGCGGTGGTAGTCACTTTCCATCAGGTGAGCCTCCTGCTCGTTTGCCACCTATGACAAAAAAAAAAAAGCGTTTAGACTTGGATCTGGACACAAGCCACTGGGCAAGTTTAAACATCTGATAAGGGAACTCTCCCAAATGTGAAGTATGTGGTGCTACAGAAGATGTTTCAAGCCTTTTATTGGCATGTGTCCATAACCACAGTTTGCGAGAAACACTCTAATATCAACTATATTTTTTTTAAATAAACTTTTGAGTATTTCAGCAATACTCGCAAATTGATTTAGTCTTCATTTTTGAACCATTTTTGTTTTAATTTAGCGTGTAATTTAGGGCCGACATATTATCATATATCATAGCGTGTATATTAGGGCTGCCTACAAAGGCCCCTTAAAAATACTAGAATAAAATTTAAAAAAAAAGGTTCATAACATTATAGTTCCTAAGGTTGGTGGCATTGGTGGCGTAAGGGAGGGTAATATTTCTTACATAGCCAATGTCTACGGGTCATAGGGCTTAGGTTAACCGTTTGTCATTTCAAATATAAAATAAAATCTCTTCAACATCAATTGCGAGATTAGATCCACCGAGGACCCCAGTATCCCATTTGTTATATGCAATTGAAAATAAAGAAGGTGGTATTACTGGTTGCCTATATACCGTCCTCCTAATGCCCGTAAATACTGGTATTTCGCGTCCTTTTTTAGGGTTCCGTAGCCAAATGGCAAAAAACAAAACCCTTATAAATTCGTCATGTCTGTCCGTCCGTCCGTATGTCACAGTCGCTTTTTTCCGAAACTATAAGAACTATACTGTTGTAACTTGCTAAGTAGATGTATTATGTGAACCGCATTAAGATTTTCACACAAAAATAGAAAAAAAAAACAATTAATTTTGGGGGATCCACATACTTAGAACTGAATCTCAAAAAAAATTTTCATCAAACCCATACGTGTGCGGTATCTATGGATAGGCCTTCAAAAATGATGTCGTTCGTCATTGTTACTTGCTGCTACGGAACCCTTCATAGACTCGCACTTGGCCGCTTTTTTAACTACTATTTTAGCGTCTAATAAAATAGTAACGGCTGGTTTTTACGGTACCGTCAACATTCTCCCCGTCGATAGCATTAAATTAAATAATTCTCTAAGTATATTTTTATTCGATTCTATTTGAATACATATGAAATAATTGATGCATAACAAACAAATTAATAAACTCACTATCAGCTTTTGTAATTTAAATTCCGTTATGTTGTACTGTTTTTTCAATTAAAAGATGAAAATAAAAATCACGTCAAATGTTCCGTATTTTATCGTAAACGCTCACTAGGCCAAGGCAAATGTTTTTATACCGCACTATAAGGATGTCGTCCAGCGCGTTCCGAAGCGATCAGCGATTTTAATTTGTCTTTCTGATATGGTCCGATGGATGTGAAGGGCCGAAGATCAGGTTCAGTGGCGCGCCTTCGGGGAGACCTATGTTCAGCAGTGGACTGATACAGACCGATTATGATGATAATGGTGATATGTTCCGGTTAACTAGTCCAATTACAATTTATGATATTAAATATTTGACGCATCTTTGAGGACGCGTATTTGACCGATTCGTACACCGACATGGCATATACCATCTGCCTTCTGACTTCTGTCTGTAGTTACATATAAAATATATATTACACACATATTAATCAAGAGATCAAATCTTCTCCTCCTCACGTTAAATTATCGGTGTGCATTGGTGTGAGTAAAACTTGTGCGTACAAGATATCTCAGGGTGCGTGAGATGACTAATACTATAATGTCGTTTTGACCGATTTCGGCCACGGCGGTGAATCTCAAGGGAGATCAGTCAACTAAGCAGGACATATTATAGTGCACGAGTCTCCAGGCTGGTATTGAGAATTTTCCTATAGAAAAACCCAATACTTTTTTATCAGCACAACCTGGGATTTGAACCCAGGACCTTAGATTCTGCGGCCTTATAGACCACTAGACCAACGAGGCAGTCACATAAATATACAGATTAAAAAGAACTTAAGCACCTGCAATTATACAGCTTATATTTTATACAGAACTAATGTTTTTCAGTAATAAGTATTGAAGTTTATAGCGTCGTGTAGCGCTATATATCATTCAATGTACTGGTGTTCCAGCTTAAGCTGTAAGCTCTATTTATAAACACCGATGCCATTTCGGTTTCGTCAACCTGACATCATCGGCTGGTTATTCGTTATAGCTTCCTTTAATTTTTAATGTTTTATGATCAACTGTTCGAGTTTCATCATTTGTTTCTGTAAAACGTTTCTATTTTATCATATACGGAACGTCTTTGATCTATAAAAATAATTCGGTAAGTGTTTTTTTAACGAACGCTTACGTCTTTGCATTAACGTAAAATGCAAGTCCTTCAAGTCTCGGTAAGAGATCATTTTAATGGTTAATCCTACTAATATAGATGATGTTTCTTTTTTTTTTGTTTTTGTATATATTTTTTTTAAGATAGATGGACAGGCATGTTTGCCATATGTATCTTGTGCCTGTAGTTACATTAAATATAAATTTAACTATATCCTAACTCCTGAACCTTTAATACCTTTACTATAAAATTCCTTCGTTAGTGAAGCGAGCATATAAAACTATAGATCCGTAGATTCAAATCCCGAGTTTTAAGAGTTATTATTAAAGTATTTTAAAAGTAATTACTGGGTTGTTCTGTTTAGAAATATTGACAAACCAGTCTAGATATAAGAAGTTGAGTGTGTTTACAGTCTTGTGTCTTGGATTACAAAAAAAAAACAACATTTTGTTTTGCCCCTGAATTTAAATAATATTAATTATAGTCTTTTGTATGAAATAAATTTCGACGACGTCCATGATCGAGTAGTGTGTATACCGGTTTTCATGGGTGCGCTACTCCAAGGTCCCGGGTTCGATTCCCGGCCGAGTCGATGTAGAAAAAGTTCATTAGTTTTCTATGTTGTCTAGGGTCTGGGTGTTAGTGGTACCGTCGTTACTTCTGATTTTTCATAACAAAAGTGCTTCAGCTACTTACATTGGGATCAGAGTAATGATGTTGTCCAATTTTATTTATTTATTTACTTATATGTAAAAAAAGAAATGCCTTTAAATCCAAACTATATCACTAAGTTCGTAGTCAACAATCTAAAGTCAAATTCAACAACAAATAAAAGACTGATCTCTCTAATTTTCTCAACTGGATACGGAAGAGTATCACCGTATACCAACATTCCACGCACTCTGTTTAAAATTAGTTCTCTATTACTAAAGAAATTAATATAAACGGATTATTATAATCGCCTACAGACTGTTTCAAACAATATATAATTACTGAATACATATATGTCGGAGATTGGAAAGCGGAACGTAAAATCTTAATCGATTTGGGCGTATTCGGATACGATGGTGGGCAACACGGAGGTTGACGACGAACGGTGGTCAATGTCATTGATGTTAATATGAGCGTTAATATTTATATTGTAAAACATTAATTTGCTTAAAACCTATCGATTGTATTTCGAGTCATGAGTGATCAGTCATCAGAAATACGATGGACGACATTCCCCCACGTTCCCATCGTTATATATTTTGATAAAAAAAAAACATTATCAACACAAAATTCATTACGGACAAACATAGATACGAAATCAAAATCATAATCTACTTTTGGAACGAAGTTCATTTACTCATTTACTCGAGTGAACTGACAGTAATTGTCACGTAAGGAGAAAAGTTACGCCGCCTCTAGGCGACCTTTCTCATCCTTTCTCTGTCTCTTCGTATCTCCCTCTCTTTCTATCATATACTGTTTTATATTTAAACTTTTAATAAGCAAGTCGTTTAATAAGCAATTTCGATCATTTTCTATCGATTTTTCTCAAACTTTGTAGCGCAAGTAACTTCGTTCCGACCAGGTGTCAAGTAGACATTTACTTTTGAATCGTCATTTCACAGAACTGTAATGAAACGTGAAACCCTGCTTGTATTTAACTGATATAACTTTTTATTTCAAATGTTGCAAAAGAGTAACCATTGTTTTATTACCGGTTCTGTGTATAGATTCTACCGAAAAGAACCAGCTTTTAAGTTATACCAGTTAAATACAATTATATAGATATAACCGTGATGGCTCAGTGGTTAGAACGCTCGCATCTTAACCGATGATTTCGAGTTCAAACCCAGCACTACTGAATTTTTATGTGCTTAATTTGTGTTTATAATTCATCTCGTGCTCGGCGGTGAAGGAAAACATCACAAGGGAACCTCCATGTGTCTAATTCCAACGAAATTCTGCCGCATGTGTATTCCACCAACCCGCCGAATGTGGTAGAATATGATCCAAAACCTTCTCCTCAAAGGGAGAGGAGGCCTTAGCCCAGCAGTGGGAAATTTACAGGCTGTTAATGTAAAATGTAAAATCCTGCCTGAATGTAAACAATTATTCAGTCATCTTGTGTATCACGCCTTATTTAGAACAAGAGAACCATGGCAAATACAGCCATCTAGCATTCAGATATTTGATTTCCATTTAAGTATATTCAATTGGTCTTGAGATATTTCATACGTCCCATTCTTGTTTTGATCATTTCCGAAAACATCAAAGAATTATTCCTTGACCGTCATAAGTACTGCCAAGTGGCTCCTTCTTCGCTTGAGTTCGATTTAAGTTCGTTCTGTATCATGCAAACTATTGATTTCAGGTAAGGTTTCAACAGCTACGTAGAATTAATTCAAAACACCGCAACCAACTATTGTGAAAGATTTTTTATAAATGGTATGGGTACCACCCGCTTATCATATGATAATGCTGGGTATTGTTGTGTTCCGGTTTGAAAGGTAAGTCATAACTGAATCCTTTATACTGATCAGTACAAGCACAAGGGACTTAATCATAATAAAACATAATCAGCCTGTAAATTTCCCACTGCTGGGCTAAGGCCTCCTCTCCCGTTGAGGAGAAGGTATGGAGCATATTCCACCACGCTGCTCCAATGCGGGTTGGTGGAATATACATGTGGCAGAATTTCGTTGAAATTAGACACATGCAGGTTTCCTCACGATGTTTTCCTTCACCGCCGAGCACGAGATGAATTATAAACACAAATTAAGCACATGAAAATTCAGTGGTGCCTGCCTGGGTTTGAACCCGAAATCATCGGTTAAGATGCACGCGTTCTAACCACTGGGCCATCTCGGCTCTAACGGTTCATACATAACATCTCAATTCTGACGGTTGGTGGCACATTGGCGATGTAAGGAATAGTTAGTTATCATTGTTTGGCTTATTTGCCAGTTAGACTACCTACGCCATAAAAACGTATACGATATATATATTTTTATATACAATTAACTCCGCCAAAGCAATCAAGCTGTCATTAAAAATTTGCTTCTTACCTAGTATTAAATCAGTTGAGCGCCTTCAAAGTTAAGTTTTCAAAGGAGTTTTATTATACAAAGGTGTTCATTAGTAAAAAAAACGTCTCAGTAACGGCGTAGTTTCAACTTAACAGTCATAAAATATCCTTGAACTAACGAACGAATGAACGGAAACTATTCAAGTAAATGGGCCTATACTTCAGACGCGGTCTGCGTGTGAAGCGTTTCATTTCGCGTTGGAAATGAAAATACTGTCCGCAGTGCATGGTTATTTTATTTGATTTAATGATTCTGAGAATTTAAATGAAATGTATTCGTTTTAGTTTATATAAAAATATTTATACAAATCACGACAACATATGTACATAACAATATATTATTGGAAAGAAGTTAATGAAAAAGTGTTATGCCCCCCCCAGGTGACTTTCCCTCGCTTTCTCTCTGTCTCTACCTATACTCTATTCCAACCATAACAGGAAAAAAGCTAAACAAACAACATTTGACATCAAATTGACGCGATGTCATTGGTCGAGAGCTTGATTAATCTATATTCACTACGAATTTGCGGAAAAATGGCGTTTGAACGTCGACGAAATTGTTATAGGAATTATTAAGTAAAATTAAAGTGGAAATAAGTGGTTTGAATCCGAAATCATCTGGTAAGATGCACGCGTTCTAACCACTGGGCCATCTCGGCTCTTTATATATATATGTATATACACTACGTTGTTAATATAATAATTCTCTGTATTTATATTCATTTCCCTCATTTATAAGGTTAATTTTTTGTTTTCAGTCAATCCGATATATCTGTCATATCTCAATGAAACTTTGTGGATTCAGTTTGAACATAAAGCTACATATATTTTTTTCATTAAATACTTTGCTAGGTTCTAATTAATAATGTACTCTTTCATATCCAAAATGATATTTGAAAATCTCTACATAGTATAAAACAAAGTCGCTTCCCGCCTGTCCGCTTAGATCTTTCAAACTACGCAACGGATTTTAATTCGGTTTTCATCAATAAACGGAGCGAACCAAGAGAATGTATCCGTATGTATAATACTTGCATAGAGAAAAGGCTAGACGTTAACTAATGCTAGTAGGAAAAACGAGAGTATACAAATCCTTATTGTACCCGAGTAAAGCCGCGACATTTCGCTAGTGCTAAATAAATTAAATAATTGTAAATGAAACGCTTTAATTATCAGAACAATTTATTTAATAGAAACTTAATGACTAGTTTGCTTTTGATGTTGCTTCGTTAAAATTTCACTGGAACTAATTATTTAACTCAAAACTTTAATATATATAAATAAATTTATTTGTTAATGAAACTATATTTAAATAAATACATGTTTAAAAGCGAAAACTATATTTAAATAAATACATGTTTAAAAGCTAATCTTTCTTGATAGTTATAAGATAATTTCAAGGTCAAATTTGAGTGCAATTTTATATACGAAACGTTTTCTTGAAACTCTTTAGACTATAAATATTTTACGATTTGGCTAAGATGGCTATTTCCCTTGAAGACTAGACAACTATTACACACGAATCTGTTTGCAAGCACACGTTTGAAATCACCTCTCTCTTTCTTTCAAGGAGTCAAGGCAAGGTAACCACTGTTACTAATTTTTTTTTTATTCCTTATGTATGCGGATATGTAAATGTCTTACCTGATGGTAAGTGGTCCCTATCATCCACAGACATTTGCCTTGTAAGAAATATTAGAAATTCCATATATCACGAATGCGCCACCAATTTTGGGATGCTATGACCTTTATCCTTGAGTTACACTGCCTTACTCAACTTTTTTACCAGAATACAACGGCACTGAGCATTGCTGTTTGACGGTTTCGCACTTGCCCTATCACCAAGTTTATAAGATTTTTAATATTTTCATCAAGAGTTATCGAATACAAAATAAACAAAAAAAAACAACTTCAATTCGCGTCTTAAAATTTATCATCGTTTCGTTAAAATGTCAACGAAACTAATTTATTTCGCCGTCGAGAGACTTGTACAAACAAAAACGGTATACGCAGAGATTTTGTAATCTTAAACCTTTTTACAAAATCCAATCGCGTACCTTAATTAGTTTCTAAATTGAATAAAATCTTAAATTTCAAATTGAATGAAATAACTGTTAGGGATTTTTTCTTTTATCTTACTTTTTTATATGAACAACATCGCCGCAAATGTACCACTTGATGTTACGTGGTCACCACTGCTCATATATATTGGCACTGTTAGAAATATTCATCATTTACATCACCAATACGCAACCAACATTGAGAACTAAGTTGCTATATCACTTGTGCCAACCGGAACCAGCAGAATATCTGATACTAAACAGGGCCGGATCTACTGTATGGCTTTTTGGGCTTCAGCCCAGACGTCCGTGGATTCAAGAGCCCCCAGCTAAGTCAAGTCAAAGTCAAAAATAGACGAAAATGCGAAAGATTCCATAACTTTATTAAATTAAACAGATCGTATGGTTTGCAGCCCTGCGAGTCCTGCAATTAATCAAACCCATTCAATTAATTTAATTCAAGTCCACGTTCAGGTGTGTCTAAGTGGGGCCTCTGAGTAGTATTAGCCCAGGACCCTTAAACTCACGGTCCGGCCCTGATACTTATTATCAATTCCAAATAAAAAAATAATGTCTGCCACATTTCCTTCTAGCAGAGTAACTGGATCAAGTAACAGTTGCTCTCGCGATTACGATAGACAATGGACATAGATATTTCTTAAATCGCCAATGTGACATTAACACAGGAATTAAAATTAGTAAGGTTATCTGGTTGATTCGCTCACCACATTAAGTCGTTGGTAAGTGGTTGGTAGGTACATATACAAACAGCAAGTCCAGCCCTCCAATAGATCATTCATAGCTGGTAACTTAAATCCTACGAAGATAATTTAAATAGTCAAATTACAAAACGAAAAATTAATATCGGTAATATTATTTTATCAAAACTTCGAATACTTTTGTGGGCTTTGTTCTAGCTGCGGGCCGTATTTTGGATAGCCCTGCTGCTATGATGGATAATAAGTATATAAAATTGTACGATAGCAAAGATCTTCATCGATGTCAGTCCAAGACAAGATACTTAGCTTCCAAGATTGGTGGTGCATTGGTGATGTAAGGATTCATTAATTTTACTCACTGCGCCAATGTCTGATTTGATTTATTAAAACCTCAAATACTTTTTACCGCATTTTAAACTCCATGCACTAGCCTAATTGTCCACTTAAAGTTTCCAACTTTTAATAATAACTCAACTGAACCTAATTGCCTCAATCTAGAATGCTAATTAGTTCTAGTTCATACGAGAGTATTTAGTATAAATAAATAGTCTCTGGTCACCTCATCAATTCGGTTTTCTTTAAGTATAATTTTAATCTATGTTAATATTTAAAATGCGAAAGTAGCTCGGTCTGTCTGTTGCTCTTTCACGCCAAAACCACTCAACCGAATTTGATGAAATTTCGTATGAAGAAAATGTAAGGAAGAGACTATTCAAACACACGAATATTGAAATGATACTGTCTGTTTAATAATTCTAACAGTACAATAATACAATAATGCTCAAGGTCTTACTATAGGATATATATGCTTGGTGGTAGGGCTTTGTGCAGCCCGTCTGGGTAGGTACCACCCACTCATCAGATATTCTACCGCCAAATAACAGTATTCTGTATTGTTGTGTTCCGGTTAGAAGGGTGAGTGAGCCAGTGTAATTACAGGCGCTTATTGATTGTCAAAAATCTACCACCGGTTAGGAATTTAACACCTCGGACCTGAGAAGAACCGGCGAAAGAAACTCAGCGGGATATTTTTTAATAATTTTTTTTTCATGTTACATGTAAATAATATTTAACAGTACAATAATATTTTATTATATTTTAATAATTTGAAACAGCCTGGAGGCGATCATTTCATTCCCAAGGTGTGCAGTCAACTAAAAAGTCATTAGTGTTGTAATATCCTTTAGCACACAAACGCTCTTTAACGATGATAAGAATTATGAAGTCGTTACATTTTTATATGATAAAATAAAATAATATTAAATATTATGACTGATAGCTCAACTTCATTGAATATTATAGAATTTGGCATCGAGCCCGCTATAATTCAGGCGAGACGATATTAGCATTAAAAATATATAAAGAGCTTGAAATACTAATAAAATATCATGGCTATATTACTATAAATAGAATTATTTTCTTTGACTTACAGTATAAATATTTTAAGTGAAAGGGGTTCATGCCAGCCCGTCTGCCAAGATAAAGAGAGGCGAACTAGAAAAATTACTGCATGGGCTGGTCCTCTCGGGAGAAGGAAAAGAGGTCGCCCCCGTGAAAACATGGGAAGGCGAACTTATAAAATTAATAATATTTATATTAGTTTACTAAAGATAACATGATTTGAAAATTAAGAGATTTCGTTAAGAAAAAATATATTTTATATCAAATATGGCTAATGTCTAAACGGCTTAGAAGTTGTAGTCAGTTTGTGCAAGCCCGCCTGAGTAGGTACTCATCAGATATTCTACCTCTAAATAACAGTACTCAGTATTGTTGTGTTCCGGTTTGAAGGGTGAGTGAGCCATTGCAACTACAGGCACAAGGGACATAACATCTTACATTCCATGTTTGATGACGCAACGGGGATATGGAATGATAAGAAATCTGTGATATGGAATCTTCCAGCGCCATCATCTATGAGTGGTGTTGACCACTTACCATCAGGTAGCCCATTTGCACTTCCGCTAACCTATACTAAAATATACATAAAACTTTCCAATGTTTTATTTATAACTTCTCATGTTTTTTATCGGGAGAATCCCAATAAAATACAAGATCGATAAAAATATCAGAAGACGTCAACACATTCCGCTGTTCTGTTGGATTTTCACCTTCGTTTTTTTTAAATCGGAGATTATAAAAACGAATTAATAACAATAGCTGGACGCGTGTTCAGCTTCGGGTTTGTGTCATGTGTCTTGGCTGTCAATTAGATACAGCTGTTCCGGTTGTGTCGCAACAAAGTTCAGTGAAATATTTACTCAGCTAGTTTTGACATTACAAAGATACTTCTTGGAACACTTTAATTTTAACCAAATATTGTAGGTTCAAGCTTGAGCACCAATGTATTGTGTAATTTAATTTATTTCTTGCTGAAACAAAAAATTACGTATGATGTATCAAATTAAATAATTTATGTAATCAGTCTGTATTTAGACGTATTTGGTCAAATAAGCTTAAAATGTTCTCTTAAAGGGGTGAGCTTTTTGTTCAGCTGTGGAATATTTACGGAGATACTTTAATACTTGTGGACAACATCCAGAATTTAATGAGTAAAGTTGCACTCACGGCGGTTTGTTGCTACCATCACACGATTGGACTTTGGTAGAAGAAGGACGACGAGCGGCACTTTGAATTTGTTTATGGTACCGTTCCGGCGACTATTTAAATATAATTTAAACTTACTTTTATGATTTTGAGTTCAATAGTATCGTTGAAATTATTGTATCGTTATTGTACAGGTTTTAATTTAAATTAGAGATCATGTTTATTTACCTAACTTTCTTATTTAAAAAAGGGCATCTTAGTTCACATACTCATCATGATATTAATATTGCCATCCTTTTGGTCTAATGCCTATAATATAAGATTCCCAGATCTTCTAGTTAAAAACCACTTTATTGATATTTTCAACGAAGTAAAAGGCTATCCACTTTCGTATTGCTGTCTTATTAGGTTAGGAAGGAAGGTGTACCTACATTTGAGTATATACTTATCAACTTAGAGCCGAGATGGCCCAGTGGTTAGAACGCGTGCATCTTAACCGATGATTTCGGGTTCAAACCTAGGCAGGCACCACTGAATTTACATGTGCTTAATTTGTTTATAATTCATCTCGTGCTCGGCGGTGAAGGAAAACATCATGAGGAAACCTGCATGTGTCTAATTTCAACGAAATTCTGCCACATGTGTATTCCACCAACCCGCATTGGAGCAGCGTGGTGGAATATGCTCCATACCTTCTCCTCAACGGGAGAGGAGGCCTTAGCCCAGCAGTGGGAAATTTACAGGCTGATTATGTTTTTTTATGTTATCAACTTCAATATGCCCACAGCTGGCAATCTCATTAACGCGAATTCGTCAGGAGTCACTTCATCAGGGTCATCACTTATAACTCAAAGTATATCAGTTTCAGTATTTTGATTAATACGATATATATGTTCACAACATCATCAAAGATATGATTTTTGTAATGAGAACTAGTGTGAACAATAAAAATAGCTTATTATTAACAGAATACCGTCTAGACTGTGGAATGCTGGCAGTCTGCCCACACTCCAGTCTGCTTGACTAGTACACATTAGGATTTTGACATGACTCATGTGATATCGAAGATTAAATTAAATGGAAGTAGACTTTGTATCGATAAATATTTTGTCTATTTATTAACATGCAACGATTTTTGTACAGACATGACCGTTTTACTTAAAAACCTTATCAATCTGTTAATTCTTGTTTTTTTTTTTTTGTAAAACCAGTTACTCTTACTTACTTACTTTATTCAAGTAGGCTTTTACAAGAACTTTTGTATCGTCATTTAACAAACTATATTAATTCAACAACAAATACAACAATTCAGTATTTATGTGCCTAATTGAATGAAGATTATTTGATTTTGCATTTTTTATATGTCGAGAGACATTTCCTTCCCAGCATTACGACATAGGTTTAGTTATTTGATCAACGAGTTAAATATTAATAAATTCTAAACATTCTCCCTCGAGCCGAGATGGCCCAGTGGTTAGAACGCTTTGCATCTTAACCGATTCAAATCACAAGGCTGGTTGTGATTTGGTGCAGGACAACATCGCGAGGAAACCTGCATGTGTCTAATTTCAACGGTAATCTGCATGTTAATCCACCAACCCGCATTTGAGTATCATGGTGGAATAAGATCCAAACCGTCTCCACTTTTATTCTCCCTAGAAGGAGGAAGGCATTAATAGAATGTTCATTTATTGTACACAATTTCTAAGACATTGTTTTACAAGCAATAGGATTTATATATATCAAATAAAGCCATTGTTAACAACTAGTAAAAGTTCATTATTCTCTGGAGGATCTTCAAACGATCTACCTAACAAGTATAAGTTTCAAGGACTTTATAAACTGCGTAGTTTCTATAAGGTCTGAGGTTTTCTCGTTCTTCATAAATAAAATGTTTGAAATAAATATATTAATTAATTTGGAACAAATATAATAATCACTTGTTGACATCAACGTTTGATAAATACAGATAATTTTGGTGTATGCGTTCTACTTCATTTATATTATTGTGAAATATTTTAATAACTGCCAATTTCGATGTTTCTCATCCGCCAAACATACCGAACCGACCAAAAATTTTTCGTTATTATAATAAATAAAATTAAAAAAAAATTTAAAAGGTCGCAAAAACACACAACAAAATCTTTTTAATCTGTTAAAGTAATGGATACTTGTTATTTGAGACAATTACTTTGTGAAACTTAAGCAGTCTCAATTTACTTTTTTGATTATCAAAATAATCATTCTTTGATGAAATTGATGTTAAAAAAATACCCATCTTTAATCGAATTAAATTTGGATATACGTATTTAAGTATAACTCAATATATAAACGAATTTGCAGAATTGTTTATTCGAAAGAGGTTTATTTCGAAATGATGAGATCAGGCCGTATGATGAGTTACGGAGACAGACAATGGAACAGACTGTTCAACTAATGCCAGCGATTGCTGCTATATTATTGTTGTATGCTAACAAAGTCAACTGTTTCATATATAAACTTTTTTTTTTATCAACACATTAAATTAAAATTTATTATTTTAATTTAATCATTTTTATTGCATTTACTTAAGCAAACAACTTCACTAATTCAATATTATGTTAAGAACAAGAGTTTTCTTTCGGTTTGCAATTGTTCCTTGGCAATTTGGGATTGACGTTATTGCAATTTTGTGTTCTATGCCGATAGGAATAAGGTTGGTTTAAATTCCTCTACAAGAACTACGTAAGTGTCGCGTGGTCTTTGCAGCGCTGCGATTCGCTTAAAGCGCTCACAGCTATTGTTACTTGCAAACTAGCATAAAATTCATTTCGTTTGTCGCGCCGCGGTCTTACTTACAATTGCTGCTTGTTTTCGAAAAGATCTCGCCATCGCGTTCTTAAATCTACCTTAAATTTCGTAGTAATTTAACAATTTTCAAAATTAAAAAGTTATTTTTAAACTATTCAAAAACTTAAATCACATGTCAAAAAAACATTGATAAACAAGGAATATTACTCAATACAAGATTAAATTATAGAAAAAAAAAATTGTTGATTTAAAGACATAGTATATATAAATATAATATATAAATGTACTTTACTGACATAAACTCTGTAATTTAAATTGTGGAAAATACTAGCTACCGTGTTCTTTGCAGGTTTTTCTCGGTAGAATCTACGCTCCACCAGAATAATTCTATACAGCTTAAAGATGAGGATACCTATGCCGCCATTATGTCATTCTCTAGCGGGTTTGATAGTAGCATTGATGGGATCAGACCACAACATCCTAAAGATCTTGTGATTGCCTCAGCCGGGGACGCTGGCAGCGCCCTATTGCGCGATATAACTAATCTATACAATAAATTATGCTATCAAATAAGGTGATTTTCTCCTTTTTACCACGCCTTTATGGACGCTGTGCTTTTATAAAAAAACAATTAATCAGGACCATATTTCGCCGTTTGGGATCTAAGAGTCACATAGTTTCCGCCCTAAAAACACAATTTCAACCAATTCAATTTGATTTAAAGGTGGCTCTGAACAGTAGTACATTCTATTCGTACTAAAAGGAAATAAGGTCAAGGTGTTTCTAAAAGTTGATGTAAAAAATGCTTTTAACTTTATGTAAGGAGATGGGGTAACCTTGCTTAACGAAGACTTCTCTGATCTGCCTGAAATTCAACCTGTAACGTTTGGCAATGTTACAGTTCAGCTTTGAAAATATTTTTTTTACGAAAATCCAATAAATTCTAATGTAGGTGTTCAGCAAGGAGATCCAATAGGTCCCAACCTTTTTAGCTTAGATATACGTAATTGCATTTCAAATTTAAAATCTGAATTAGACGTATGATACCTAAATGATGGAACTACGGGAGGTAAAGTGCCCGACTTTATTGAAGATTACGTTAAAATTAAAGAACAATTTGATATAGTTGACCTTAAGTTGAATTTTTTTGCGGTTACGACTTATATAGTACCTATTTTTAATTTTTATTTCTAAATAAGGACTTAATTCATGAATAAAATAATTGTTATAAAAATAAACGATATTATTATTATTTATTACGCCGAAGATGTGAAGATGTCTTTTATTTCCATCGGAAATCAAATAAAATAAGTACGCATCCCTCCCATGAATACTAAAAGCTGATCAGGGAACAACAAAACACCGTAAATACGTCATAAAAACTTTTTATCGGCCATATTGGATGTTTTCGTCACCTTATTTCAAGTATTTTATTGACATTTTATTTTATCGATATTTATTACGAAGAATTGACTTTTGCCAACGCGAGGAGTGATATTGAAAATCTTTTTCTGTATATATATTTAAATCGTCGATTTTATTTGACAATCTGCTTACAATAATTATGTCAAATAGATTTGGACCAATCAACCGATACGGAATGTAATTGGTTGCAATTGGGGAACATACATATGCAACTCTACTTTTTTTTAATATGTCTGAAGTAGAGTCGTGGTAACTTTTTAGTTACATAGATAAAGTAATGGAGAGGTGTCGTGGGACACCAGTTTGAAACAAAGTTGCTTTCGCCGTAAATGATTATGTAAAAAATAACAGTCACGATAAAATGAATTAACACTGTTAAAGTCATCGTCACAAAAAAATAACTTCAAATATATTTCTTTATAAAACCGTATATACCAAAAAAAAAACCGTCGTATAAACCAATTATAAAACTAAACTGCTCTGTTCACTTTTTTTTAATGAGTAAAGATGTATTATTATTATTGTTTTTTCTTTCTCTTTTTTTCTCCCTTTTAAATTAGTAACAAAACAGATACACGAGCCTTCGTAGAGTTAAGCATATCATGATGACAGGAATTCACGTGTGAGACTGCAAGTGTTGAGAATAACTGCTTTCTGAATAAGTGTAATGGTGGATACGGGCATTTGCAGTGCGTTTAGGTTAGTCGAAAGGGTTTTTGGAACACCGTCCAGTTCTACGTATTTTGAAATCTTTTCAGTGTGTGCATTAAGATGATTATGTGTGTTGCATACTGCTATGTCTACAATAAATACTATGTTTTTATTTTTATCTATTACTGTAATATCCGGTCGATTGTAATGTATTGTCTTATCTGTTATTATAGTTCTGTCCCAATATAATTTAAATATTCTGTTTAATTTATTATTATTATTATATTATAGGAGAAAGAGAGAATGAGAAATGCGTTGTCTCCCTGACGATTTCAACCAGTTCACTCTACTATGAACCACAAAAGCACTTCATTAATTTAAAGAAAAATGTCTGCTAATTCATCTTCTAATAATTCTACTTAAGCATATACAATTCTGTCTTGTTTATATACATTTTTTTCTATGTTCAGGTTTTTTATAAAATAACGCAAATTTTTATACTTAATTAAATTAGTCAGTTACGTTTTCATATCTTAACTACTCTACCGATCAAGAGAGACCCAGCACCCCCTTTTCCCATTTACAAGTGGTTGAAACCGCGGTTAGAAACAAAACTACGAATATAACAAATCTATAAGATATTTTTATTCTTTCATAAGATTTCGTAGCTTATAAATCGTTTGTAGCTCTGTAGCTCCGTAGCTTTGTAGCGCTGTAGATACCGCTGTAGCTGTACGTTAAAAACACTTAGTATAAAGCAGTATTGGGGTCAACTTAAAATATCAAACTAAATGAAATGTACCACGCTCCTTTTTATTTTATTTTCCTGTTCTCTGTTTCTTGGATACTCCTCGTATTGGAAATTTGAAAAGCTAAGGAAATTAATTGAGCACTGATTTCTTTTAACTTTCAAAGGAAACGCTATTAAAGGACGTAAACGTCACTTTGTATTTCTTTAGATTCATTCTTATTCTGTGCACTACGGGTCTGTATGTTTTTTTGTTAGTAGTGGATCGTTTTGAAATAGTTATTTCTTTAGAATGATTTTAATCAGAAATAAAACTTTATTATTTTATTCAATCATAATAATATCGTTATAAAAAGAACCGAGATGGCCCAGTGGTTAGAACGCGTGCATCTTAACCGATTACTTCGGGTTCAAACCCAGGCAAGCACCACTGTATATGTGCTTAATTTTTGTTTAAAATTCATCTCGTGCTCGGCGGTGACGGAAAACATCGTG
This sequence comes from Vanessa tameamea, assembly GCF_037043105.1. Taxonomy (NCBI): domain Eukaryota; kingdom Metazoa; phylum Arthropoda; class Insecta; order Lepidoptera; family Nymphalidae; genus Vanessa; species Vanessa tameamea. The sequence continues at coordinate 7,531,668 of NC_087333.1, forward strand.
AGGAAACCTGCATGTGTCTAATTTCAACGAAATTCTGCCACATGTGTATTCCACCAACCCGCATTGGAGCAGCGTGGTGTAATATGCTCCAAACCTTCTCCTCAAAGGGAGAGGAGGCCTTAGCCCAGCAGTGAGAAATTTACAGGCTGTTAATGTATGTAAAATATCGTTATTTCCATAATACTTAAACCTGAAACATATTTCTAAAGAATGTATCTTTAGTCTGAATCGTATGAAATGTAGATACGAGCTTCATGCAATATATCCGTCGAAAATACGAGGCTATAATATACTTATCTTGAATATCACTTAACCATTTTTTTGGCATTCGCATTTAAGACTTTTTTTGGTTAATAGCTCATAAAAACAAAGGTATGCTAAGTCTCTGTGAGCATAAAGGTGCTTCCACTTGGATATGTAAAAATATTAAAAAAAAATAACCAAAATAAAATAGGTTAAACTTGCGTGGTACAGGCTTCCCAGGATTTGAATCCATAATGTTCGATTAAGATCTCGGCTCTTAGTAATTGTATGCTGTGGATTTTGTAAGAGCATAAAGTTTATAAAATGTGACCAAACGTTACTACGAGATTCTTTGGTAAATTCTTCTAGTTTATATAAACATTTTTAATCAAACTCAGTCCTATTTCGCTCGTACGTGTAAAATGTTTTCTTAATACATTTCTATGTGGGCAACGCTTATTGCTGTCACGCGTTCAAGTGGGGCTGAGTGACGTCGGCTCTCAGCAAAAAGCTTAATGGCGGTTTGAGGAACGTGCTATTTACTCGCGCCAGTAACTTGCCAAACCCTTGTTTTAATAACACTTCTATTCTTTTCGGAAATTAAACGTTCAATATTTAGTTTCTCTAATTTAATTACAATTATTATACCTTTGTTAATTCTAACAAAATTTAACTAAAATTTATCCGTGTGTGCGTGTTTATTATGCATAATTCTTGTACTCGGTAGTCAAGGAAAACATTGTCAAGAATATATCAAATCGAATTCGGAAGAATTTATCTATTTCATCACAGTTTAGCAACGTTCCACCTTAGGCTGTAAATAAATATTGGACAACACCACATAACTTCCTCTGATCCCAATGTAAGTAGCTAAAGCACTTGTGTTATGGAAAATCAGAAGTAACGACGGTACCACATACACCCAGACCCAAGACAACATAGAAAAATGATGGACTTTTTCTACATCGACTCAGCCAGATATCGAACCCGGGACCTCGGAGTGGCGTACCCATGAAAACCGGTGTACACACTACGCGACCACGGAGGTCGTCATTATATATATATATATATATATATATAATATCACTTTCCACTAAGTGGGATAACAGTCAAGCGCGAACTTATATAATTTAAAAAAAATGCTCTTCTTCTTAAAGACAAGTTTTGAGCTTATTACACCAAGCTCCTTCAATACAAAGCCTAACTAACAACTCAGCACTAAATGTCTTATAAATAAGGCACATAAAAATTCAGTCATGTTCGCCCGAGTTTGAACCCGTAAACTTCGGATGACTCGTGATGTTTTAGTGTTTTATAGAAAACATAAAATTTTATTCTCTGTTCAAGGAACATTCTTAAATTAATATTTCGAAGACTCAATTTAACTATGGAATTGATAATTATATTTATGAAATCATTATGGTTATACAATGAATTATTATTCTATATATTAACTGTGTTACCTACACAGTTAATATATAGTTTGATCATTTGATGTTACTGGCTATAAATGGTAGTTCAATTCGGTTTGATAATAGCATTAATAGGAAGCAAGAAATACGTGAGCTGAAATTGAACCACTATAAGGGCTTCACTCAACATCACAGGGAATCCTTGTACCGAACAAAATGTTATACGTGTAATATAAGCTGAGATGAGCCAGTTGTTAGAACGCGTCCATCTTAACCGATGATTGCGGGTTCAAAATCAGGGAAGCACCACTATATATATACGAGCTTAATTCATGTTTATAATTCACCCAGCGCTCGGCATGTGTCTAAAACAATGAAATTCACATGCGTGTCCATCAACCCATATTAAAGTAGCGTGGTGGTATTAGCTCTAATCAGAAGGGTTGTTTCAAAGGAGGCCTAAGCCAGTAGGACATATACAAGCCGTTACTTTACTATATATGAGTATTCATGTCTGTTTGTATGGTATATTCTGATATTTCACTTGTGGCCTTGAAGTAGCTATCGTGTTCTGATAGCTACTTCGAGTAGTATGTAAGGATGGAAAACTGATTATCACAAATAATCAGCTCTCTCGTATTACATTGATGTTCGATCTAGGTCTGCCAATGTAGACATCTGATTTAGTACTTGATGTATATCAGGAATGTCCTGGTTTTTTTATTTAAGCGCCTGGCAACCCTAGTGCCATCAGACTACAATAGACAGGAAATAAATGCAACTAAGTTTGAGTTCACGTTTGAACATTATGATATTACCCGCCTGGTTGACTAAGCTCTGTTGGGAAAACTGTTTTATTTTTGGAAGGAAGTCCTTTCACGTGGCTAACAGTAGAGTAAACTGGTAGATACCGTCAAGGTAAAAGCGTTGTGCCCGTGGCAAACTTTTTTTTTCTCTCTTTCTAGCTCTGGCTCTTTCTATTATATATATAATGGTTGGGCAGTGGTGACTACTTCAAGTGGCCTATTTGCTCGTGCATTTTTGTTATAAATATATATCCATCTGCTAAGCTAAAGCCTCCGTTTGTGGAAAATATTTAAAGTGATATCCACTCCACTCCAATGCGAATTGGTGCGTGGAACACGATAATTTTCTTTCGAGCTGGTTATTTATTATTTTGTTTTTGATAAATATTATTAACTGCTATTTATGATATATTAGAAATCGCTCCAAAAAGTGACTAGTCATAAATATACTATATCTGTGACATATTAATTCATCTCCTCATTTATAATATTATATTACACAATTATATGACTACGAAATTCATTCATAAAAAAATAATCAAACGTTATTAATTACAACGAAAATAACACGTTCATTAGTACAAAAATATATTACATTTAAAATATTCGTTATACCGCACTTTAATATAAAAAAAAACACATACAAAATATGTCAGTAACGTCTGTCTGTAATGGCTCTCCATACGAGTGGGCGGAATCCAGAGTGTCAGCGCAATTTTATCGCGACGCGGAGCTCGATCTTTGAATTCGTATGAGGATATCCCTTTATATTTAAAATATGAAATCCAATTGCTCAATGTGGAATGAATGATTTAGAATATACACGTGAATTTGAATTGAACTTTGGTACATATAGCAAGTGGTTAGAACGCGTGCATCTTAACCAATGATTTCGGGTTCAAACCCAGGCAGGCACCACTGAATTTTCATGTGCTTAATTTGTGTTTATAATTCATCTCGTGCTCGGCGGTGAAGGAAAACATCGTGTGCATGTGTCTAATTTCAACGAAATTCTGCCACATGTGTATTCCACCAACCAGCATTGGAGCAGCGTGGTGGAATATGCTCCATACCTTCTCCTCAAAGGGAGAAGAGGCCTTAGCCCAGCAGTGGGAAATTTACAGGCTGTTTATGTTATGTTTATGTATGTACATATAGCAAATAGCCTTTAGGCCGTAACGTATTATTTGAAACTGGACACGTGATTTCGAGGGCACTGTTATCCGATATACCACGTCCTGCATAATTCAATTCTTTGAGTGTGTGTGTTCTTACTAATTGTTTTACGTAACAGCCTGTAATCTAACACACACACACACACAGTGTTTTGTGCACGCACCGTGATTAATTACTTAGTCTACTAATTAAACATATCACAAAAGTAGTTATTTTATTTCTATACTAGTTGTATGTGCGGTTTTACGTGCACGTTTTTTTATAAAATTTTACCTATGTCACACAAACTGTAATCCCCATTTTGCCCCTTCGAGGGGTGAATTAACTCCTTCCTGGGGACGCAAACTATCTCCAAACCAAATTTCATCTAAATCGGTTCAGCCGTTTAAGCGTGAAGAGGTGACAGACAGAGTTAGTGTCGCATTTAAAATATTGATTGTATTTTTATTTTTATTAGTGGTCGCCCATTGGTCGAAATTCGACCGTAATTCATTGCTAATTTAATATTATACGCGTTGATTCGAAAGATACGTCGGAAAAATGAAGCTCAATTGGGCGATACCTTGTCTATAATGCGACAATAAAAAAATTCAAATTAAAAAAAAAAGTCATTGATATTCACGTTTGATATGACGTCTGTTGTTGAATGTTTCATATTAAATATTATTTAGATAAACGTGTATGAGTTAAGCGTATCGTAGTGTTTGTAGTATTTTTACAACGCGCACATCTTAACCGATGACTGTGGGTTCAAACCCGAGCAAGCACCATTGAATTTTCATGTACTTAATCTGTGTTTATAATTCATCTCGTGAAGGAAAACATCGTGAGGAAACCTGCACGATGGCTATATCTATTCTCTTGTGTTCGCGGCGCGCGAATGAGAAATATATATTTATTTCACTGACGAAATTATTTTAATTATTAATTGGTGTCCATTAATTATATATATTTTTAATAACGATGACTGCTATAGAATTTATTTTTTGTATAAGATTATTATAAATAAAAATAAAAAACATGGTAAATATCCCGTTTTAAATACTGTTATTTTTTGTATCCCCACATATCGCTGTCGAATAAATGTAATATTAATTTAAAGAATATAAATTTTAAAAAAAGACGAGTAATATAAGTAATAAAAAAAGGTTAAGAAAATATATTTTCTGTATTGAAATGTAAAATTATTTGTATCACTGACTTGCGCTGAACATTTTTTTTTTTCTGTAAGTTAATATACGTGTTTAACTTCTTTGTATTTAAAAAAAATAAAATAAACAAAGTTCAATTTTAATTATTTCTCTGATGTTTCTTCTTGCCACTATTATTATTAATAATAAAATTAATTACATTTTTCTTTGTTTCAGATAACAGTCGGAGAAATTTAAGAATTTATCGATCAAATAGTTGTACCTGTGTTCATCTACTTTTAAAACAGACTATTTATAACGTTTATTTATCGAAATAACTGAATTTATCCAGATTATTAATAATCTATGGCCCACTTAAATAAGTATCAGTGGCAGTGTGAAGTGATGTGCTAGTTACGTGGTGGTAGGTCATAGTGGGATGTGGTATTGATGTGGTCACCGTTGCGAATGCGGGCGGGTGGCCCCCCTGGCCGGCAGGTCAATGACATCGCCGGCATTTCTTGTGCTGTACTTGGCACTTGGTAAGTTAATATATATATTTTTTTATTTAGTCGTAGACGGACTTATCTTTCAAAATATTCAAAATTAATATCGACCTTATGATCCGATACACACAGTTGAATTTACTTCGTGACGCTTTTGTCAATTATGGTGACGTAACATTTTGCCTACTATCGTGAACCTTCCTGGGCTTATTCTACATCATATATATGCACTATGCGGTCTGAAGCCAAACTTTAATAATAGTCAACAAGTGTGACATCACATCACTGGAGCGAGCCAGCCGATGAACGTTGAAGTTTATGCAATTCACGGTTTTGTGTGTAGGCTCTTAAGGTCTAATTTCAGATGCTCAATTAAAGAGCAGTTTTATGGAAACAATTACCAAACATGTCACTCGTAGTCTGACCGCTACCACATACAATTATGAATAAATCAACTATGCTATATGCTAATATGTATATATATATATATGTTTGAAGAATACTATAATTGCTGTCTTTCTGTTATTAAAAGTGAATCAGCTACACAACATTCTATTATTATTTAAATTAATTCTAACGTGCAAATGGTTTACCTTCAGTACCTTTTGTATATATTAATATCTCAACTTGGTGGTAGGGCTATGTGCAAACCAGTCTGGGAAGGTACCACCCACTCATGATATATCGTATCACAGTACCAATTAGTATCATTGTATTCCAGTATAACCACAGGCATAAGGGACATAACATCTAAGGTTCCCAGTCAGTGGCGCATTGGCGACGTAAGGAATATTTAAAAATTCTTACAGTGCCAATATATCAATGGCTGTGGTGACCACTCACCATCAAGTCACCCAATTTCCCGCGCTTCTACCAATGCTATATAAAAAATAACTATACATTCAACGAATAGTAATTCTAAACGTGTATCATATAAGTAATCTTGTACATTATTATTATGTAATAGTTTGGCGGACATGCAAAGCGACCACCTGATGGTAAGTGGTCACCACTCCCATAGACATTGTGGCTGTAAGAAATAATAACCATTCCCTACATTACACCAATACGCCACCAATCTTGGGAGCTAAGATGTTATATCCCTCGTGTCTGTAGTTACACTGGCTCACTCACCCTTCAGACCAGAACACAGCGATACTAAGTATTGCTGTTTGGCGATAGAATATCTGATGAGTGGGTGGTACCTACCGAGACGGACTTGCACAAAGACCTACCACCAAGTAAAAAATATATCTAATTAATGAATACTTTTTTAAATTAACTTTGAATGTCTTACAGTATTTATTATTATATATATTTTCACCTTTTGTTTAATTATTTCATGTAGTTCAACGACCCTTGAACATGACTGCTTATTTTAAAGCTACCTGTGTAGGTACCACCTGCTATAAGTGCTCATTATTGTGGTTTTCTGGTTCAAAGTTTTTAGGGTAGCGCATTGGCGATTTAAGTGATGAAATGTGAATATTTCTTAGTGCCAATGGATATAGGTGGTAGTGACCACCTACCACCAATACCATATAACACTCTGTCTTTATATCATAACGTACAATAAAATACCTCATATTTGATCATAGAATTATCACCCACAGAATATAAATAAGCAATAAGTTTATCGAATACCGCATCAATCATTCGCAGAGGATATTCGGAAAAAATATTCGAATTCTCTTTACAAGTCATTTATTCCGTTAACGATATCGTTTTCGAGAAAAGACAGTATTTCATCGGAGACCGATCATCGGAATGGCGTTTAGTATATATTTTTGGAATGACTCTATAACAGTCATTTTTACCTTTGATTTTCTGAGAAAGAACGAAGTGTTCGTTCATGGTAGGTTGCTATGAAGGTACCATGACCACTTCCTTCTTTTATTTTCTCGAAATTTAATCTATATATACTTTACATCGTAAGCTCTTTCGAGCACTTTTGAACCATAATTCTATCTGTAGGTTCCAAATGACTCTACCGAGAAGAACTGTCATGAAACTCAGTAGTTACACTTTTCTGACAATCAGTTACAATAATTAAATTATTACTTAACACGCTTGGAAATCAACCAATACTACCTCAACACTTTTTATCATCTATGTAATCCTTTATAGAGTAGTATTCCTTATTAATGATATTATCATAATTACGTAGTATAAAACAAAGTCGCTTACCGCTGTCTGTCCCTATGTATGCTTAGATCTTTAAAATTACACAACCGATTTTGATGCGGTTTTTTTTAATCGTTAGGTTTATTCAAGAGGAAGGTAGAAAATAGTAGAGAAACACTGATTATTTTAGAGGTTTCTGAAGTGATGTCGTAAATAAACACATTTTTTGCTCTTACATTGCAAACGCTGGCTGAACCCTACGAGATAGATCAAAATAATGTGCCAAATAGGTCTTCCAAAAATTCCACGAAGGTATATGTCTATTTCTTAGGGATAACCCACAATAACCATTTTTTATCCTTTACTTTTAAGCAATACAGAATTAATCCTTATCGAATTACGTATCTTAAATACATCGTGCATTTAATATAGATCAACATGATATTTTACAGAGTGTAATTTAAATGAATATTTTCGAAGATATTACAGATTTAAAACGCAGGGACATAGCGGTTTGTATTGTCTAATGACTGAAAAACTGTGAATGTTCTAAGATACTCTGTAGTATGTTTAGTGGCAGCATTACACCCGTGCGAAGCCGGGGCGGGTCGCTTGTTTACTTACATAAGAGTTATAAACATCAAGGCCTCAACTATATATATAAATATATTTTATGATATATTTTGGTGGACAAACAAATGGTCCACCAGATGGTACGTGGTCACCACCGCCCATAGACAATGGCGCTGTAATAAATATTCACCATTCCTTACATCGCCATTGGGCCACCAACCTTGGGAACTAAGACATCATATTGTGCCTGCAGTCACACTGGCTCACTCACCCTTAAAACCGAAACACAACGATACTGAGTACTGTTCTTTGGCGGTAGAATATCTGATAAGTCGGTGGTACCATAGTCGTGCTTGCACAAAGCCCTACCATCAAGTAAATACTTTTACTTATATACAAGTAATAACTTAAAATAGTTACTATATAAACCGCGTGGAATGCATGAATGCTATTAGCATTTCCCCGTTGAATCGCAATTCCGATGCACTCGGCAAAAAATGAACCAGTTCTAACCAGTGGTGGCAAAAAGATGAGATGTTATACCTGAAACAGGAGAACAATGCTGCTGCTGACCCGCTTAGCCGAAAAAGACCGGAGAGAAGGCGTCTGCTGTCTGCATCCCTTTCCCTCCCGCCGTAAGTGATGCTGGGGCTATAGGGTCTCTGTACCCTGAATCCCACCAAGGTATGGAGGCCCGCATAAGTGTGTATCACTGGTTTTTAGTGGGTATTCCGGCGGTTTCGGCGCCAGCGAGCCGCCGGACATCATGTAGGGGAAACGCGTAAAGGCGTTTTTCTCACGGAAAAAAAAGAATCTATAAATTAAATTGAACAGACAAAGTGACCACAAATATGATCGTTTTAAATTCATTCTTATTTAGCGTCAATGACACACCAGCACACTTAACATATTTGACGAGAAGGTGAACACGCCAACGAACAGCCAGTTTGCGACCAAACACCACTGAATCTACGTCAACACAACACAATCAAGGATGACTTGTATCAGAATCTGTCTCGTATTCGATTGTAAACGAAAACGTTGAATGAAATTCTTTCACAAATCGAGCCACTAACCTGAATTGCAGCAGCATAGTGCTATGCTCCACACCTAAGTTATAAGAATTAAGTTTGAGCCATTTGAATTTCATTTATTTTAAGAATTTTAAGAAGTATCATACCTTTTTGGACAGGTAAAAATATATAGAACTTGATAATTAGTTTGTATGAGGATAACTTTTATATGATTTTTATTATCATTTACTGAAAATTCCTAATTTCAAATACTTGTAAGGTATCCACTTTATACTTTTAGAAGTTATTTCGCATACTATTGATAAGTTTTATTGACTGTGATCCTCTAAAAAACGGAACCTAGGTGCTTGTTATATCTTTAACTAGCTACTAGTTCCGGCTTCATACGGGTTTGATAATGATCTATTTACAAATTTTAGATTGAAGAACAAACTACAAAAGAAAATGCCTTTATTTTTCCGGCTAGGAAAGTAGAAATTCTCAATTTTTATCTCCTATTATATGCATATAGTTTATATTCATTATATATATAAAAAGAGCCGAGATGGCCCGTTGGTTAGAACGCATGCATCTTAATCGATGATTTCAGGTTCAAACCCAGGCTAGCACCACTGAATTTTCATGTGCTTGATTTGTGTTTATAATTCATCTCGTGCTTGGCGGTGAAGGAAAACATCGTGAGGAAACATGCATGTGTCTATCAAATCAAATCAAATCAGATCAATTTTATTCAAGTAAACTTCACAATTAAGCGTTTTTGAATCGTCGATATTTAAATACTACCACCGTTTCGGAAAGTAGCCTCTTTTCAACCAATTTCAATAAAATTCTGTCACTTGTGTATTCCACCAACCCGCATTGGAGCAGCGTTGTGGAATATGCTCCAAAAACATTCTTCCCTAAGGGAGACGAGTCCTTAGCCCAGCAGTGGGACATTTACAGGTTGTTAATGTAATGTAAAAAATATATATAAACCTTCTTCTTGGATGAATTTGTTTATTTTTTTTATTTACATAACAATTATTAACATAAAGTCCTAATATATTAAATATATTCTCTGTTTATTTCATCAAGAAAGCCGCATTAAAAGCGATTGCGTAGTTTAAATAATTTAAGCGACTATCTCTTATACTACGAGTATGCGGAGCAGTTGTAAATAGAGCATGTTAGAAAAAAAGGTTTTATATTTTCGAAAAGAAAAATTACATTGGAAATATTTTTGAAAACAGTTGACTTCAGATAGCTCAAATCTTTCAGTAATCACAATAATAATGTACTGAAATCATTATACACAACACTCCTTAGCTGGGATGAAACCTCACCTCAATTACAACGCTTGCGGAAACGAAGTCCACGACTTGCCACGTCTGCGGACGTGACGAACGTGCCCCGCATAGTGCCCCTGCATTCCGACGTCGTCATAAGCTGAAATGCGTTCTCGATGAAGACACTAAGGCCCGTCTCTCTGTATTAACACAACCCCCTCTTCTCAAGCAGCGTTGCTGTATAGACCAGTAGTACCAATGATGATGATGATCAATCTCGAGGGAGACCAGACAACTACGCAGGATATATTATAGTGCACAGGTGTGTGCACAAACACAGGTGCAGTCTCTATTCACTCACTTTCATAATACGATGAGACGGCAATCCGACATGACCGATAGAGTTTAATGGCAGTGCCACGTGTATACATTTCCAACTATCCAGACACCGTGTTGTTACTGAGAAGTTTTCGATGGAATAACCCAAAGACTTTTTATCAGCTCGACCTCAAGTGGAACCAAGGATCTCGGGATCTGCGGCCATATAATTGTCTATTAGAACATCGAGGCAGTAGGATCAATAATATTTATTATAAAGAGATAAATTGCAATATTTCGTATACTAAAAATTAACAAATGAAAATTTCTTTCCAATATTCAAGACAAGATCCAGCAGATATCTATAATCTCTCAAAATACATTTATAAATAAGGCATATTATATTACTTATAAAAATGCATGGCGTTCCTATTTGTTGACTTCTAGGCAAGATATATAAAAAAATTATGGTACTCTACTGACATACCCTGCGATTAAAATCGTGGAAAAGATTAACTTCTCGCCGGTTCACGGTAGAATCTACTTTCTGATGGTAGCTTTCCGTTTAATTCAACAGTGTAATATGACGATTCAAAAGTGCTTTTATGAGCCCAATTGATACCACCATTGATATTATGGGCGAGATTTTGTGATAGGAATCTCTCGTTAATTTTGATATTTCGTTTCTGAACCGTCAATTAGCACATGTTAAATGGAAACGAAGCGTGTTATGTCAGTCATTCGGGGATTAAGTGAGCTCATTTCAGTTCAGGGTGGAACGTAATTAATGTAGGCTGTTATTCATTTGGACGAAATATGTTTTATATTTTATTTAAACGGCTATGTGATAGGGGTTTAAATATAAAAGTCAGGGATCATTTGGATCATTTTTTCTTAGATTAATAATTTATAACCTTTGAATCAAAGTCTATCAACTACAGAAGAGGATTGTGTATCTGAAAAAAAAACAAGACTAAACAAAGCACAACAATTTTCTCGGATATTGATCATGCTGCAGAAAACTTTGTAGAGTATACTCAGCTCCTTAGGGGAAATCAGATTTATATGGAATATTAATTACTAAAAAAATATTGTATTTTTTTTTTAATTATTTAATACAATACTTACTTGACTACAATCATACTTCACGGTAAGTATTGATATAGTCTGAGACTAAAATCGTATATTAACTCTTGCTTTGAAGACATCCGGTTTTGAGATTGCAACCTAGTCTTATAAACTTACCACTAAACTAGAATATATAAAATTATTATTATAATTAAATACGGCATTCTATCTGTACAACTTAAACATAAAATCGCACGAATAACTATTTTTAACATATATATTTTACAATGCGTAACTAAACGAGGTTGAATTTCGAATATAATACTTAATTCAAATTACATCCCCTGTGAATCGAACAAATCGTAATCAAGGAAAATTTTCATATCATAATATAATTGCACGAAACATTACACTCATTGAAATGAAAATAAAAACTGCTTATTTCCAAGTCTTTTTTAGTCACCTCAGCCCATAGACAATGGCTCTATCAGAAGTATTAATCATTCCTTTCATCGCCAATGCTTCATCAATCTTGGAAACTAAGATGTTATGTCCCTTGTGCCTGTAGTTACTTTGATTTAACCTTCAAACCGAAACACAACAGTGAGTGCTACTGTTTGGCAGTAGAATATCTGATGAGTGGGTGGTACATACTCAGACGACCTAGCACAAAAAGCTACCACCAAGTATCTCAAAGTTGAATTAAAAAATATACGTTTATTAATAATTATTTTGTTTTTTTTTTTTATCAATTATAATTAAATGAAACCTATTTAGATAGCCATTCGCAATATAATTACTGAAACTAATTTATATAAAAAAAATGATTCAATCATTGTCTTTTTAAGTTAGTAAGTATTTTCAGGTTTCTCATTGAAAGGAACAAGAGCGTTTGGACTAATTTTGTGGTTCTTTACGTTTCTATCATATAAATTATTATATTATTAGATATCGAATTGATCTTCATTACACTACCTTTACAAACATATGAGCCATCCAGCCATCGAGATCGCCCAGTGGTTAGAACGCGTGCATCTTAACTCTTTTTCCGATCTCTTTCCGAATTTCCGGTTCAAACTCAGGCAGGCACCACTGAATTTCATGTGCTTAATTTGTGTTTATAATTCATCTCGTGCTCGGCGGTGAAGGAAAACATCGTGAGGAAACCTGCATGTGTCTAATTTCAACGAAATTCTGCCACATGTGTATTCCACCAACCCGCATTGGATCAGCGTGATGGAATATGCTTCAAACCTTCTCCTCAAAGGGAGAGCAGGCCTTAGCCCAGCAGTGGGAAATTTACAGGCTGCTTATGTAAAAATGTAAGAAACACCTGCAAAATATCTGGATTCTGTGGAAGAGCTTCGTTGATTTTATAAAAAACTTATCGATTTTTCGCGTCATGAGTCGTTCACGAGGCAATTTTACTTATGTACAAATTGAATATGATGTTATAAAAATATAATGTAATATACGTAATTATATTTATTAATCATACGCATATCTAAATTACAAGATATACTATGTCAGTATATTTATTAAAATTAAAATATATTCTAGCAAACATGTTAAATTAAATACATAATTATATTAAGGATAGATCATTGTGATTGTATTAAAGTAAATAACTTTACCTTCACTTAGAGTAACATACATTTACAATACATTTTTAAATATTTTAAAGTATTATTCAAACAGATTTCTTAACCTAATTAATAGTAAGCTTAGAGCTCTTCAATGTCTACAATACAAATGCAAAATTAAAACAGTTTAAACAAAAGTTTAACCGAATTAAAAAGCAGTAACTAAACTATAAAGAACTTTCATGTAAATTTCAAATAAATTTACAATTATTTGGATTTATAATATTACTTATAACAATTGAATCTTTATTAACGAATGAAGTTTACAATGGTTTTTTTTTTTTTAAATATAGTATTTTTTTGGCATTGGTTGGCGTACGAGCATATGGGCCACCTGATGGTAAGTGGTCACCACCGCCCATAGACAAAGGCGCTGTAAGAAATATTAACAATTTCTTACATCACCTATGCGCCACCAACCTTGGGAACTAAGATGTTATGTCCCTTGTGCCTGTGATTACACTGGCTCACTCACCCTTCTAACCGGAACACAACAATACAGTGTACTGTTATTTGGCGATAGAATATCTATATAGTATTTTTTTTATTTTAGGCACCGACTTCGACACCGAGTCTTACTAGTACAATTAAAAAAAAAAACATTGATGTGATTATTCAATTTGTCTTCAATGCTTCACGTTTAGCTGTGTAACATAATAGCAATTACTCTTGGATTTCTAATCTAATGACGTCACATCAGCAAATAAACCATCCCTCAATTTGTCTTCATCAGTTAGGGTGTTAAGGTTGTTAAACAGGCATATACGTATATGACGAATTCCTGAGTCGCGTACACATACAGTTCTACTGTTTGTCAGCTTCTTTGCTTTTGAGTTAAACTTCTATCACGGGTACTATCACTGGTATATCAATCTTTTCTTCTCTTCTTTTCTATGCATCTGGACATTCATAGTCAAGGTCAACATCTTTATTATTTACCACCGAAAATCAACCGAGAAAAACAGGCGAAAAAAACTCAACGGTTTTAATTTATATCATCATAATTCAACAAATTTAAATTATAAAAACAAAATTATTATTTTTTATTGGAAATAACCCGTGATCTTTTACCACAAGGTGTGGTATAAAATTCATTACTTCCATAATATCCAGCACAGAAAAGTTTCTTAACGATCCTTTTAAATTTGACACTTGAACATTTTTAAACGTTATCTGTGATTTGCAAAATCATGTACATTGTTCCTCAAGAGAGTTATTAACCATAACCAAGGAGGGTATTCCGGTCTGTTCGCAAAATCAAAGCAAGACTTGTCAACATTAATTACAGACTGTTACTAATCACAATGTTAACTGTACTTAGGAGCTGTCTCTATTGAAAGCTGTCCGTTGAAATGCTCGGTGTGATTAGCCAGCCAATCGGCCGTTTAATAGCTTATGGGGCGTATTACTATATTGGTTTGTCCTTGATTCTATGTTTGATAATGATGGATTGCCTGGCTAGGTTATATATCAGACTTAAAGGCCTGAGTTCAATCCTCTAATTGGACCATTTAAAATTTTATTGAGGTTTTCGGACGAGAAATTCTTCGTAACAGCCAGGGATGGATAGCCCATAAAATTGTGGGTTCTGCAGCTGAATATTTTCCAACCGTATCGGATTACCCAAGTCAGCGCATCATGAGATTTATTTTTGTCGCTAATGTAGACGGAAGACCAAACGGGCAACCTGATGGTATGTTGTCAGAACTGCCGATAGATATAGTGCTTTATGAAACTTTAACAATTTCTTACATAGCACGCGCCACCAACCTTGGAAACTGATATATTTATGTAACTTAAGCCTGGCTGCACTGACTCACTCACTCATCAAATCGGAACACAATGGGCTGGTATAAATTAAAAGCCTTATATATAAAATTAGATATGGGTATATATGTAAAATATCGAAATTTAAACTTGTACCACTTGCAAAAGTTTCATAATTTATTACAAAATACGAACCGTAAATTAAGACAAATTTTATCACGATAGCGTTTACAAGATAATATCATGAAAACTATGTATATTGATATATAATTTGCTATTATACAAGCAAATCCATCGGCAACCGTTGTCTACATACTAAATCTAATCTGTCTCCTTTTATTACGTACTAAAACCTTTTCGGAAAAGCGTTGCATCTCCTGGTATCAGTTTTATGAAACTTCGTTCAACAGTTTTATTAGTTAGGTTTTACAAAAAAAAAACTCCTCATTTATTAAAAGCTAAGACCTGCTCTCACTTTTAGGAGAAGGTTTGGAAATTATACCACCACGCTGCTATACTGCGGCTTGGAGGACATATGTACAAACGGCAGAATTTTATTGAAATTTGACACGTGTAGGTTTCCTCGCGATGATTTCCCTTCACCGCTGAGCGCGAGATGAATTATAAACACAAAATAAGCAAATTAATATTCAGTGGTAACCTGGGTTTCATTGCCTCTCATTGCCATCATTAGTACGGCTAATATTTTAATAATCACTTGGTGGTAGAGCTTTGTGCAAGCCCGTCTGGGTAGGTACCACCCACTCATCAGATATTCCACCGCCAAACAGCAGTACTCAGTGCTGTTGAGTTCCGGTTTGAAGGGTGAGTGAGCCAGTTTAACTACAGGCACAAGGGACGTAACATCTTAGTTCTCAAGGTTGGTGGAGCATTGGTGATGTAAGGAATGGTTAATATTTCTTACAACGCCACTGTCTATGGGCGGTGGTGACCACTTACCATCAGGTGGCCATGGTACCATTTGGTCGTCCGCCTACCGATATAAAAAACCTCAGAATGTAATCCTTCCACGATGAAAATAATGCTCTCGTTACCATAATTTCCTTACTCGATATAATATTCTGCAGCGCATCCATTAAATATATATCCTAAGCTTATTTTAATAAAACTCCTTGGCCCCCAGCCAATGCGACAGCTGACACGGTTGATATTATAATAAAAAAGACCGATCTAGCAAACGGCCGCTTCTTCTTTGTCAATAGATCAACATTAGATGCACACTAGAAAAATATTCCGAAGTGGTATTTTTTGAGACGCAAATTTGGTAACACACATGCCTATACGAAACATATTGTTTGGCACAGATAATCATAACAGTAACAGCATTTTGATGTCCCACTACTGGACCTCCTTTACCACTTTTGAGAAGAAGCTTTAAAGTTGGTTAGGTTTAATCACGATATTTTACTGCACCTTGAGCTCGAGATTAATTATAACCACTGATCCACCCCGGGTTTGATCTCGCAATCTTTAATTCACGTGTCTTTCGGATCACGCTTTAAGTTAAACATATATATTTTAAGTAAAAGGTAATTTTCAATCACTAATATTGTCATTGTAAATCAGCGTCGGATCAGAACCTTAACTAGGACTGAGTTGTATCCTGTAATATTACACCACTGTACATTTTATAGTTCTTCCGTTTGAGTTTTAATTTGAATGTCATCATTGATTATACTTATATTTGATTTAAGAAAGAATTACTTTTGTTTTTATTTTGTAATTTATTCTTGTTTTGTTGTGTTGACAAGTAAAATATTATTCTATTAATTTAATTTTCTCATTTATTATTATATTTATGTACGACAGGTTTTGATGCCATAATTGTGTATCCCACAAATAACTGAGATCTTGAAACCTGGTATTGGTGAAACGAAAACGAAATCAAATATACTTTATTCAAGTTGGCTCTTAAAAGCACTTAGGAGTCGCCATTTTAAAAGGTAAATTTAATGGAAAGCTACTAACAGTTCGGAAAGTAGATTTTACCGAAGAGAACCGACAGGAAAGTTTTTTTTTTTATAAATTAAGCTACCTATATTGAAGCGTTATTGTTTAATCTAGACACGCAACTGGCAAGCAGCACCGTGTGTAATATTACACGAACCATTTGGAGCCACTTTTGACCTCCTCATAACTCAAAAACTATTTGGCATAAACGTGTCAAATTTGGCTCATATATTAAGACTCGCGAGATACATATGTGTTCCAAATTTATAAACGCATCTCAAACGGTTATTTAGATATTAACGTCTAAAAATCGTCATTTTTATCACTGACTGACCTATAGATCAAAACTATTACCTACTTCCAGGTGACCTAGTAAGTTCAAATTTGGCATGCAGGTAGATAATTAGGCCAATAAAAAGGAAAAAATGAATCTGGTAATTTTTTTTCATTTTATTATAATTTTTCATTTTATTGGGTCTATTAGGAACACTTATATACTTAGTTCCTGTAATAACTGTAAAAAAAATTGACGTAAAAACCAAAGTCAAAGTCAAAGTCAAAAATCTTTATTCACTATAGAAATGTTTACACTTTTTATTTTAAAAATTAAAGAAGTATCATCAGCAAACAATACTATCTCGAGTTTATCACCTAGGAGATGTGGCAGGTAATTTATATAAACAAGGAAGAGAAATGGTTCAAGAATCGATTCTTGAGGGACCCCCACAGTAACTGGAGACCCGGGAGATCTCTTTCCATTTACATCAACCCTCTGAATCCGATTGCTCAGATACGAAATCAGAAGACTGAGTGGAGTATCCCTAATTCCATAATGACGTAGCTTCCTGACCAAAGTTTCGTGTACGAATTATATTATAGCCTTCGCAAGTTCTAAGCTTGTTATAAGTGAATTATAAACGCAAATTAAGCACGCAAAAATTCAATGGTACTTGTCTGGATATGAACTCGCAATATCTGGTTAAGATTCATGTTTTCTAGTGACTGGACCATCGCAGCTCTTAATGTACGTTAATACTAACTAAGCAATACTGAGCTGTCCTCCATTCTTCTTAGATGTTCTGAGTTATAATTTGTTATTATAAACACAAACTACAATTTGTATTTATGAACATATAAGAACTAGCCAAGACAAACCTTAGGCTACAATATTTTATCCTAAGTTATAATAAGAAATTATATTTTATGTAGTTATAAATAAATTTCAGGAAGGACCATTGAACTTGGCACCCATTTAGATCTCACTTCTTTTGTCGTTGAAGTCAACTACCAAGGTATATATCATAATATTGGACTTGGCTCTCATTTTTACATTTATGTTTTTGATGGGATATATATGACGCCATCAGCCGTAGCATATGCTATATGATATTGACATAACAATATACAAAAATAGTAAAAGTTTATCTATTAGATCTTCTATAGATAATATAGATCAATATTTGACGACCTCCGTGGTCGAGTAGTGTGTACACCGGTTTTCATGGGTACGCCGGTGTTCGATTCGGCCGAGTCGATGTAGAAAAAAATTATTAGTTTTCTATGTTGTCTTGGGTCTGGGTGTTTGTGGTACCGTCGTTACTTCTGATTTTCCATAACACAAGTGCTTTAGCTACTTACATTAGGATCAGAGTAATGTATGTGATGTTATATAATATTTATTCATCTATCCGTTTATATTTATTTTGTAGGTACTATGTGTGTATATATGTATTTTTTTAGAGTTTTATATATAAGTATGTATACTGTTATGTTTTGTCAATTATTAATTACCGCCTTCATGGTTTTATGTTTGACCTAAAGGTTGACTGGCGGAAAACTCCTTCAGGCATTAAGTCCGCCTTTTGTCCCATTTACTTTGCGGTGGTCAATAAAGTATTTAAAAAAAAATCCATAGTAGACTAGAGCAACGAAGACAAGAAGACTATATATATATATATATATATATATCTATATATATCTACATAAATGTGAGGTCACCGTTGCCAAAACATGGTAGGAAAACTTTTGGGACTGTTCTGTCTGCAAAAACATCTAAAGCAATGTACCTAAAATGTATACCAAAAGTCGAAGGAGATTTTAGTAAGAATTTAGAAGCCAATTTAGACGAGATCGATTGATGTCACAATTATGAATTTCATGTTTTATTCTATACATATAATAAAATTGGAGTGTCTGTCTGTAATATTAAAATAACCGCTTTGTACTAAACGCATATGTATGTATACACGGTACATGTACCAAAAAAACATTTTTTACAATTTTTGTCTCTCTGTTTGTTCCGGCTAATCTCTGGAACGGCTGGACCGATTTTGACGGGACTTTCACTGGCAGATAGCTGATGTAATAAGGAGTAACTTAAATTACTTTAATTTAGATTTATATGTACAATAAAAATAAAGTCACGCTACAATGTCCAAGTAACTTAAATTCGAACGCGCATGGAGTCACACAGCTAGTTTTATAATAAAATCTTACAAACAATCAAAGATTACTAGCTCCAACAATATTGTAATGAATAATATGACTTTTTTCTCATGTTTTAAGCTACTTATATGTTTTTATTGTTCATTTAAACATTACATAAAGAAACGTTCCAGTACTCTACGTCAAAAATAGTTGTATAGTCGAGTAGAAGTAGTCCCTAGTAGACTCTGGTGGGTAGGGGTTTAAGGTATGTCTAGTAATCTTCGGCCCCTTCTTGCAAAAAGGCTACAATCAAATCTACAACTGACATCAGCCTTCAACCGAGCTATGTAGGTTTCAATCTCTGGTACAGATGAATGAAAGCGTGCCCCTGGGATGTAGCCCGGGGCATCTTATTTATTCATTGCGATTTCAAGCGAGAGGCACGTGACGTGTCGATTTGAAGCTCGAATTACTTTTTTTTTTTTAAAAGCGAATTTATTGACGAAAGCCCAACTTTATATATTTTTTTATTTTTAGTGTCATAGAAATATAATTGATAACCGAAGAAAAAGAAGGAGGCTATCAATTCGTTCATATTTTCCTTGTTTTTGTGAACCCTTTATTTATGAACCGATGTTTTTTAATTTAGTGTGGTTGTGTTTATCCCCTCTACGTTCGGTGCTATTTAAATTACAAGAAAAAATTTGAAGTCTATTTGTAAGTCAATTCGGACCACTTGGGCGTTTTTACCCTTTACTAACACAAGTTTTGCGCATAAACCTTATTAAGCTTTGAAAAAACAAAAGTATTACTTTAGGTATACATTGAAGACTATTATCGGTTGGTTTTTACGATAAATATTCTGCACCGCCACGAGTTATATTTTTGGTATCAGTCATATAGGAGTTCGCTCTAGTTTGGATCTCAAGTTTTTTTTTGTTCAGACTTCTATTTAAATTTTTCTAGACTACTTTTGAGATCCACAATGCAACGCGACGGGGACAGTCCCGAGGTTCTGGCTTTAATCCCAAAACGTATAAATGGTCAATTTTTACGTTCAATGAGTCAAAAAAATCTTAGTAGCAGCCATGATTTCGGAAGGTTGTGTAGAAAGCCTTGCCTAGATTAGCCCTTGGACCTGAGTCTCACTTCAAATTGCCAAATAGATCTGATAATGAAAATACACCCACACAGATCTAAAATGGAAGATTGAAAATATTCTCTTCATTCTCTCGATCATTCAAAACTTGTTTTAGTTCTCGCGCTTAACGAGCAAAGACGCGATAAATTTAAGTTGCAATACGACACGTTTGCGATCACGTTAGCTCTGAACCCTTTGATGGAGAACGAGGTTCACACGTGCGTATATAGCGTCAACAAGCGCGTAAATCGTGAACATTCACGTTCACGTGGTTAATGTGTTAATGGGCATTTAAAACGCGAGTGTGAAGTACGAAGCGAAGAACGGTAGTGACAAAAACACGTTCTTTATTTGAATTATCGATTTAAAAAACGAAGAATCGTAAAAAAATCTCACATCACTAGAGCAACGAGACCGGTCTCTGGGGAGGTAGCACGGCTCACTAATGTATTCATTCCGCTGCTGCCGCCAGAAATGCTGCAATTAATATGTTACGGCTAAAGTACGGCTATACATCTGCTAAGCCGGCAAAAACTAGGCAAGAGATATACGTCCTAAACCTGTAAACATAATTTGCAATAGTTAGTTAAGACTTTGCTAGTGTTTTGGTTGTTTGATATCATACCAAATAATCGTAAAGAAATTAAATGCCCAAGTAAATTTTATTCTATCAGCTTCTCCTGCGAATTACATTTGCTAGATATCCACCAAGGTCCGCTGGAGGAGCTGCGGTGAATACGGCGTCAAATCTTCTCATATGGGAAGAAAGCCAGCCCAGGAATAGGTAATTTAGGAGATATTACTCGTTACTTTACTTTAGAAAAATAAAATTTTGGGATAGTTTTTTGAATTGTTGTAAAATTTTGGTGGTGGTATTTCAATTATTTAAGGAAAATTATAATATTACAAGGCGTTGTGATACTTTTAATTTTCCATCAGATAATGGGCTAATCTGTCTTGACCTTCACTATCCTTAGCACAGATTATATAAACAACCCCTAAAAGAATGATAAGTTTCACTCTTTGTAAAGTGCAATACTCATAGTTTAAAAAATACTTAACTAATAACATAATGTTTAATCATAAGTATTCTTATCTTCTAACCCTATACCGATTGTAATATTTATTATTTACGCAAATATCTGACTGCTAAAAAAATTTTCCCCACAATTTGAAGCTTATCCGATCACGCTGCGTGCGATTTCTTGGACACAATTTTTGGACAGTTTTATACGAAACATAGGTATAAATTATCTCACTGTGTTTTGTGTTCAATACGAAACTAACGACTGTGTTTTGATTTTTTTAACATAAGTGAATGACTACCATCCATAGCAGAACACTGTAAGAAATATTAACCACCTATAAAATCATCTCCATCATCCAAAATCAAAATATTTTATACTCAAGAACGCTCATAAAAGCTCTTTTGAATCATAAAAGTCATGTTGAATTAAATGTAAATCTACCACCGGTTAGGAAAGTAGTTTGTACTGAAAAGAACCGGCAATTTGTCGTCAAAACATCAACCCCTCTTTTTCTAATCTATGCATATAATAAATTTGGAGTGTCTGTCTGTAATATTAAAATAACCCATTTTTACTAAATGCATATGTATGCATACACGGCATATATACCAAAATAACATATTTTACAATTTTCTGTCTCTCTGTATGTTTGTTCCGGCTAATCTCTGGAACGGCTGAACCGATTTCGACGGGACTTTCACTGGCAGATAGCGGATGTAATAAGGAGTAACTTAGGCTACTTTTATTTTAGAATTAAGTATAGAATAAAAATAAAATCACGCTACAATATCCAAATAACTTAAATTCAAACAACGCGCACGAAGTCGCGGGCACAGCTAGTCGTTATATATTATGTTGTTTGGTTGAACATACATTCAATCCTAGATTCCTAGATTTTGTCATAAGAATTTTTACTTGAAATTTGAATGGCCTTGCAATCACATGCCTAACAAATAGATTACATTATTATTAATTTACACAACGAATAAGCTAGGATAGGCTAGCTGGGCTACATAAACCAATGCAAACCTATAAAGGATAAATGGGGTATTAAGCATAGTCTCTAATTCATACATAACAAAAGAAATAATTTTACGTACACTCAATAAAATACCTAGGTGTTACCTGTAAAGGTTTTACGTGGAAATGTAACACTAAAAAACAAAAGAGGAAAGATATACGTACAATCAGCTCAACGACAGAGACAATTCCCAAGGGCTGTCTGAAGCGTTAATTTATTCATAGCACGCTTCAACGCGTCCTTCGCCTGGAGTTATTTGCGTCGTCAAGTCGAAACCGCGGAAGGAATTGTGATATTAAGGCGTGAGTTAATATTGTTAAGATGAACAATTATCTTAAATGGAATCGGTGGAACGTTCACGCGTTACGTCATCCCTTCTGAAGTTACTTCGAGTTATTAAACTTGACCTTGTACTACTTTTGATTGGCTTTCGCGTAGAAATTTTTTGGAAAATTAAAAAAGGTATAAAATAACAGAATTGGTATAATATAAACTTCAATGAATAGCTGCATTCAAAGAACGAATATCGTGCAGAGCAGAGCGGTGACCTTTAGTACCCTTACGTCATATATATCACAATAAAATAATAAACACAAATATAGAACAACTTGGCTTGTTTGTGGGCAACATTTGTGCCTGTTTTTAAACTGGCTCACTCACCCTTCAAACCGAAACATAGCAATACTAAACATTGCCCTTTAAAAGAGTATATGATTACTGGGTGACACCTAGGGATTGCAATCCGGCGTGATATTCAGTCCGGCCGGATCGGTTCAGTTAAATACTATTTGATAAATCTGTCTAGTGAGTGGCACAATTACCACAGTAATCAGTTTGTAATATAAATAAAAAAAAAATAGTTTCAACAACTTACGGTAAAAAAACAGCCGAGATGGCCCAGTGGTTAGAACGCGTGCATCTTAACCGATGATTTCGGGTTCAAACCCAGGCAGGCACCACTGAATTTACATGTGCTTAATTTGTTTATAATTCATCTCGTGCTCGGCGGTGAAGGAAAACATCGTGAGGAAACCTGCATGTGTCTAATTTCAACGAAATTCTGCCACATGTGTATTCCACCAACCCGCATTGGAGCAGCGTGGTGGAATATGCTCCATACCTTCTCCTCAACGGGAGAGGAGGCCTTAGCCCAGCAGTGGGAAATTTACAGGCTGATTATTTATGTTATGTACGGTAAAAAAAAATTAATTAGGTTTTTAGCGGTAATCCAAAGTAAGGCGTTATTCTTTACCTGTTTCGTCTGCCAGATACGTTTGCAGTTACATATCGTTTTCAGTAGACAATCTTTTGAAAAGCTTTACCACTTTTCGCACTTATTGAAGAAACTCATTGTATCTAAGAATTACTTCTGCCTTAGAAAGATAAGGATGACGAGGATCAGTTATTATAACTGTAACTCCTTGTTCATCATCATTCGTTGTGTCTTCATCATCTGTATCTGATTAATTTGATGTTGTTGGCGTTGTTGCCAGGCGGTCATCTGCCTTCTCTTCATTATTTTTATATAAAATATCGACCACAGCTAATCATAGCTAATGTGCGAAGCACAGCTGTTCATAACAATTCATAAGCTTACCTACTTTGACCATGACTCTTGCTCATGCCAATAATATCAGTTCAGTATCACAACCGAAGTTTTTTAAGCAGTGCTGATAGTATGTTCTGCAGTACATTAACGATGTAATTTAATCAAGCCTAGATTAAAGAGTTTTTAACAATTAAGCGCATTTAAAGCGTCTACTCATGCAACAGTTCTATCATTTTGCCAAAATTGCTAGCACCGGATCCGGTATATTGGTACCAGATCCGATAGACGTATATCATTATATATGTATGTAGTATTATACAGACGTATATCCGGATCCATTTTTCCTGATTGCAATCCCTAGTGGCACCTCATAACGACCAACTTTTCCTATATAGATATTAAAGAAAAAATACAAGAAGCAGAACTATATGAAATTACTTATTTAAAATACTTAAAACAAAAATAACTATATTTATATACTAGTTAAATACGAGTATCTTTACCATTAATAGAATATTTATTTGCTATATAATTAAGAATGAAATCTTTTATTGAGTGGAAGAGATTGGTCCAAACCTGTCAATTCGACCAATCACAAGTGATACCCAATAGACAATTATTAGTCATTTAAGTACTTAATTACTGTAGCTTTAGTAAAATGAAACTCCTCTTCTCTGTTTTCCTGTTCCGTTATATCGACATTGATGTTATTAAAATAAAAAAAATTACATAATATTCTTCATACATAAATTAAAATTTAAAATTAGAACATTTATATTTTATTAAATATGTTGTATTAAAACAACAAAAAAGTATCTTATCATAATTCTCGTATCACGACACACAGCCGAGTTATCGCAAAAAAAAAAAAACAAAAATCAACCATTTTTCAAAATGGCGGCGAACGCTCATTTATATTTCCAAAATTATATAATGACTGGACTACATCTATTAGCGCCCATTGGTAGTAAGAACTTCATATTTGACAGCAAACGTCATGACGCTCTGATATCTCCCTCTCTCTCAGACACCGTCCTATTATCTCTCTCTCACCAATCTCTAAGCCGTTGTGTGCGTGACACGTATACACATACTTTTTTGCTTCTCTGTTTAAGTGTGTGTACTGAACACGCTGCAAATATTTATTATATGAACGAATATCGATTTTTATTTATTTTACTCGTTTAATAATTGTTCACAGGGCCGGACCGTAAGTTTAGGGCCCTAGGCTAACACTGCTTAGGGGCCCACCTAAGACATCTGAACGTTGACTTGAATTAAATTAATTGAATGGGTTTGATTAATTGCAGGACTCGCAGGGCTGCAAACCATACGATCTGTTTAATTTAATAAAGTTATGGATTCTTTCGCATTGTCGTCTGTTTTTACTTTGACTTGACTTAGCTGGCACCCCCTTGAATCCACGGGGCCCTGCGCTGAAAACCAAAAAGCCATATGGTAGATCCGGCCCTGATTGTAAACTATTTAATAAACATTAATTTTAATGTTTCTCATTTGCCGGGCTTTAAATAAAATAACCCTGCTCCCTTTAAATGTAAAATTAATTTGTATATGTTAAAGAGTCTGTTTTATAAACTCGAATAGTTTTCCTCACATCGAATAGTTTCGCAGCAACAGCTCTAGTAACCTTCTAGTTCTAAACTATCTAACACTTACTGAATATGTTATTCCTATTATATCATCCAGTTTCACTGACGTTATTTATCGGAAAATTCTCGACATGTTTATAACATTAAAACGGACTTTAAATTTTTATTAATAAATCAAATTAAATCTAATTCATTTAATCGATATTTGTAGAAGCTTTATACTTATTTTTTGATTGTCAGATTAAACTGTACCACCGGTTCTGGAAAAAAAGAAACTCAGCGTGTCTTTTTTTGTCAATTTTGTTAGTCACATATATTCAATATGAAAAGAAATAGCCACGAGGTGATCGCTTCATTCCCAAGGTGTGCTATCAACCATAAACTCACTAATTGTATAATAACAATTACACAATTTACAATATTTTTAAAGCCACAGAGGAATTTCATATTTTGAAATGTATTGCTGATCTAAACCTTACAGTCTACATTTGTGTAAATAGGTTTTGGAACTTATTCCACCAGGCTGCTCCAATGCGGATTGGTGGATAAATATGTGGCAGATTTTCATGCGATATATATTCCTCGCGAAGTTTTCCTTCACCGAATACGTAATGAATAATTAAACATAAATTAGTTTGGTGGGTCGGAATCTTTGTTTAAGATTCACGTATTCTTATCGCAGAGCCATCTCGAGATTTCTTGGATCATTTTGTTTTAAACGACATTTAAATAGACATTATATATCTTGTGCCTACAATAACACTCAAACAAGTAGAGCCGTCTGCAAGAATAAATCCAATAAAATAAAACTTATCGCTGAACGCGATCGTGATATGTCAGAAAGTGAGTATTATAATCATAACATTAAAAAGATACACGCTCAGATTGTAAAACAAAAGTCAGATGGAGCGCGCGATACATTACATTGAGCGAGAACAGTGAATACAAATTTCCGGTAGTGAGAAACGACGCGCGTCATAAATGCTCTACTTTAACTATTGAATGACGTATTACCAAAAAGCCGATAGCCTCTTTGGTTTAGTGGCTTGATATATGACCTCAAACTTCTTCTATTGAAATAAATCTCAGTAACAGCTCGGAGTCTGGAAGTGAAAAGTGTGTCCTGTGCCTCGAAAAGCGCGAAAAGCGGTTGGTCCTGCTACTGAACTCTTTCAATCAGATTTGCCGCCCCATCGGATTCTGAAGGAATGGAATAGAGTGCACCTGTGCGCACACACTTGTGCACTTTATGTCCTGTACAGTTGGTTAGTTTCCATCGGCTGCTGTGGCAGAAATCGGTCAGGATGACGTCATCATTAAAAAAGTCTACAGGCTCCTTGTGTCCTTTGTTTTATTATTCGAGGATATTTGCGCCATAAAAATGCCATATTACCTTAAGCCGGATTTCATACCAAGAATTATTTGGAGTAAGTTCTTACAGAATAACATTATATCACAGTTAAATAAATAACGGATGCAATAAAAATGCAATAAAAGTTCGTTTTGAAGTAAATATTTGCCAGTAAATATAAATTAGTGAGTAAAATAAATTTTATTGGGCTTTTCGTTTAGCCTTTATATTCAGGTCATATTTATTTTTTTGAAATAGGCGAACGTATAATTGATCACCGTTGGTAAGTGGTCACCACCGTAAACATTGCGAAACAACAGAAATTTTAATCACTCCTTACACCTCTGATGCGCCAACAACCTTGAGAACCGAGTTACATTGTCCTTTGTGCCTGTAGTTTCAATGGCTCACCCTTTAAACCGGAATACAACGTTAGAATATTTGATGAGTACCAAGTGAACTTCGGGGTCTACCTTCCGTGTATTTCTAGTTTATTCATAAATGCAGATTTATACAGTTTTGCTTAGCAAAAACGGTTAGATACATTAATGTAAAATTATTTGATGGTTAAATCACTATTTGCGCGCCAAAACTCAAAATTCAACCCCTTAATTGTTTTCAGCAACTATAAATGTGATTAGGCTCTTGTTAGATCGAGGAATCAAGATAGTTTGCATAGCATTGAAATGCTAAGAAACTTTTAAACATCGAAATAGTCCAAAAACTTCCCTTCAATCAAGTGTTAAACATGAAAACACTGTAACTGTAAAAATTCACGAAACGAGTCATTTTTTTAATAAATTCGTTTGAGTAATTTTATGTTTTATCGCGAATATTTCTCAGTGACCTTTAATTATATATAATATCAATAAAACACCAAATGACTTGTATATATATATATATATGTTGTTTGAACATCATATATTTTTATTTTTGAGATTTAACAATAAGTAGATTTGATTTTTTTCCGAATCAATGAGCGTTATCAGCAGTGCACTTTCAGATTTTCCAAATTTATTTATTTGTAGTTATAATTCATATCTTGGAGTAATAATGCAAATATCTTTATTAAAGTGTTATCTCTCATTGATCCACCAACCAGCATTGGAGCAGCGTGGTGGAATAGGCTCCAAACCTTCTCCTCAAAAGGAGAGGAGGCCTTAGGCCAGCAGTGGGAAATTTAGGCTGTTAATGTTGTTGTTGTTGTCTCCTTATTACCTCCATTGTTGACAGCACTGGTTCATTTTTTGACCAGAGTATCAGAAATGCGATTCAACAGACTGCTAGCATCCTTGTAACCATTCCACATGGTCATGCCATAGGTCAGGTCACAGTAACTGTTCTTAATTTTTATATGCTATAATTCTCATATAAATAAACATAACATTTCTTGCTTGACAACAAAACTCAGTCACACTTTTAATGTTATATATCAAGTAAGTAAATATTATGATCACAAAAAGTAACGTAACGAAATAAATTGGCAACCACTCAGCTCGAACGAACATTGAGGATGTTGCCTGAACGTTGATTCACAGCGGCTGCCATACAAGTGACAGCTGAGGGTAATTCGTACGAAGCACTTTTAAATCTTGAATTTGACACTTAGAAATAAATAGTAATTTTTTTATACAACCGTTTTATTCGTTTTGTTGTAAGGATTTTTCTTTTTGATCGTATTATAAAGGGAGCCATAAAAACACTTCACACTGGAGAGTTATAGGAAATCTTTGCAGTATATCATGTAACGTATTATTGCGTGTGAAATGACACCCATTCTCCCCTTACGTACATACATATCCTTATATCCAATTCAAGAAAGATCAAAGATAAACATACTTTATCATAAACTACAAACAGTTCTTGATTAATATATTTTTATAATACAATAATTTCACTTAACTATATCCAATATAATTTACGTCCAACGTAAACTTGTTAACAACTTCGCCGATATTGAAAATGTTTTTTTTTTTTTTGGAAAGCCTGATAATGAATATTCCGAAAACAACTTCTTTCCAACGAGGTTTTTTTTCATCATCTCCATATAGTCGAAATTATTTTCAATAAATATTACATAAGTATATTGAGTTAGTTTCGTTTACACAATATCGACTAGATGGCATCACTAGTCTTTTACATTGCGCTGACGTTTTATTAATATAAGTTCATGACAATCCAAATGAGCTGATCAAGAGTATGAAAATTTAATTAATCCAATGAGTAGTATTAAGTCTAACAGTGCAGGGTTTATTCATATCGATTTTTTTTTTTGTGGTCTTTGTTGGCGGACGAGCATATGGGCCACCTGATGGTAAGTGGTCACCACCGCCCATAGACAAAGGTGCTGTAAGAAATATTAACCATTCCTTACATCACCTATGCGCCAGCAACCTTGGGAACTAAGATGTTATGTCCTTTATCGAATAATATGCCTAATTTATCATTAAAATTTTTCAATAAGCAAAGATAAATAAAGGGTTAAAATGAATTTGGCTCTTCTATCTACGTCTTAATAGAGATTGGGTTAGATTTATTTCTGTAAGCGTCTTTAACAAAGCAGATGGGAATAACCTTCTAATGATATAATGCATACATCTAGAACGTATACAGAAATAAACTCAACCTAAAATAATGTTGTCAGAGACATGGAATCTTTGCTGATATTTTTAACTAATTTTTCGGTCGAAAGTTTTTTGTTTTTTTTTTTTTTGGGTTGCGTTAATTAAAGCGTTCAGGGCAAAATCTAAATCAAAATATACCTTATTCAAGTAGGCTTTTACAAGCACTTTTGAATCGTCATGTGTGAGTTCAGATCTGAGATCAGAGATTAAGTGAAGCTACCACCGGTTCGGAACGCTGATTACGAAGGCGAATACTATTTTTGGTATTTAACTTTAAAATATATCAGGTTTCAAATTATATTAATCCAGCAGCTATCCCATATGCCTTGGCTCAGGACGTGTGCAGTACGCAAAACACTTGGCCTTTTCGTCAAGGGAAGTTTCCAGCCTAGAATCTCGTTACCATGTTTACCGTACAAACGAGGCCATTGATACGATAACCCGTCTTCGTGGTCTTGCAGGACGTGATTAAGACGTCTGAATCTGTCTGAAAGGTTACCTCTACGTGAATTGTATGAAGGCTTATGATAACAACGGATTTTCTCGTAGGAATCAATACCGGTCTTTATGGAAGTCGACGGTGCGATTAGACCACGTACGAGGCGAATTTTACCCTGACCGTATCACACGCGTAAATACCATTCAGTGCGTATCAGGTCAAACGTTATTACGATTAATACGATTTCAAAGGCTATGCATGTTTTGAAATTGTATGTAAATTTATTTTTTGCGTGATCAACGTGTTGAATATTACGTGATGAACGCTTTAAATGTTAAACGATGTCTGGCTATCTGGCTAGATAAATATGTATTTTATTGTTTACTAGCGACTCGCACCGGCTTTGCACGGGTGTAATTCTGATACTAAATATACTACAGAATGTCTTACAACATTCGCAGTTTTTCAGTCATTAGACAATACAAACCGGTACGTCCTTGCGCTTTAACTCTGTAATATCTTCCAAAATATTCATTTAAATTACATTCTGTAAAGGGCCATATTGATCTATATTAAATGCACAATGTATTGCTTAAAATCGCTTCGAAAATAAACCATTATTTCTCGTAAAAAGTCAAGGATAAAAAATGGTTATTGTATAGTAGGTTATCCCTAAGAGATAGACATATACCATCGCGGACTTTTTAGAAGACCTTTTTAAGATGTACAATACTGTAGTACATAATTTTGATCTAACTCATTGGGTTCAGCCAGCGTTAGCAATGTAAGCACAAATAATCAATCTATCTATTAAAAAGAACCGCATCAAAATCCGTTGTATTATTTTAAAGATCTAAGCATACACAGGGACAGACAGCGGTGAGATACTTTGTTTTATACTATTTGATAATGACGTAGGAAAGCAGATAAGGTAATGTGTCATCTGATCGTATGAGATCATCACCGCGTACATATTCCTTACATCGCTGCGCTACCAACTTTGGTAACTAAGATGATATATAGGTATGGTTGCAAATTGCAAAGTTACAAGATAAGTTATTTATTCAGAACACGCAAAATACATAATTAAAATGATGAGCGTTTCATCCAGCAGTTTCAGTGAGCGACACTCAATATTAAGTTCCTCTCTAGATTTCAAATTGTCATATTTACCGAATTTTCACTTTAAATACACACAACAATAAATGCGGATTTTCAGTTGGATATATATTGCATAATTACGGTTGATGGTTAACATGATTAATAATAATAACATGATCGACAGCGTTCAAACGCGATCAGTCATAACTTGTGCCTGTAGCCACGTTGGCTTAGAAATAGAAAATATTTGTATACGTATGAAGTAAAATCGAATCGAGTGTGTGTTGATGCCATGAATCTGAAACCGATCTGGACACGGGATACAAATTGTTTAACAATCAGCGTCAACATAAACGAATTAGGAGATATTCTACAAATAATTGACGACCTTCGTGGTCGAGTAGTGTGTACACCGGTTTTCATGGGTACGCCACTCCGAGGTCTCGGGTTCGATTCCCGGCCGAGTCGATGTAGAAAAAGTTTATTAGATTTCTATGTTGCCTCGGGTCTGGGTGTTTGTGGTACCTTCGTTACTTCTGATTTTCCATAACACAAGTGCTTTAGCTACTTACATTGGGATCAGAGTAATGTATGTGATGTTGTCCGATATTTATATTTATTTATAATAAATTGTTAATGTGAACGCAACACAAGTAGTTTGCCTTTTTCTACCACCGCTGGCTCTGTCGTCGCTCTCTCTGTCAAAAAACTGCATGTTATTAAAGCCGTTAATTTAATTCAATAAACTAATTTATAATAAAATTACGTTTAATTACAAGATCCACGCAATATTGAATATTCCTTTATAAATACTAAATAATAAACAAATTAGGAAAAGGGACCATAATTATTCACGACTACAAAAGAAATACGCGAAAGAATAATATCTAGACGAATAATAATCGAAGTTCGTTGACCTTTAGTGACAAAAATTCAATTCAGAAATATGTTTCGTCCCTTACCATGGAAAAAAGCTTTCATTAGATAACACGAAAAATCCTTTGTGCCACGTCCTCTTATATCAGAGATAATTTATTACGGCCTCCATTTGTTACTTTCAAGGTCAAACTGGAGATTCTTGTTGGATAAAGCCTGAAGCGGTTACGATTCCCTGTCATTTTTAACACATGACCCTTAAAGGTTGAAAAATAAAATTATGGCAATATTTTTCGGGGATTATTTTCTGGTAGTATTTTGCGTTGATTTTTTCTTCTAGAGAAATTAAGTTGGCAAATATTAGTTGGTTCAAATACTAGCTTAGATACCTACCAGGTTAAATAATACCCCCTGTCCAAAAAAAAACTGCTAATTTATAAAACTTAAGAGATTTATTAAACTCGCGAATATCAGTATTTTTAAGTTAGATGTCAAATAATCTTGTAGATTTAAATACCCTAGTTATTCAAAAACCTTGTATAGTAAAGCCTATATGACTAGGAGATAGTAACGTTAAAAGTGGATGCAGCCGGTAGTAGCTTGTAAAAAAATTGAGTTAGGGTTGGCACAAACCCAGGTAGGCACCACAGAAATTTCATGTGCTTAATTTGTGTTGATAATTCATCTCGTGCTCGGCGGTGAAGGAAAACATCGTGAGGAAACCTGCATGTGTCTAATTTCAACGAAATTCTGCCACATGTGTATTCCACCAACCCGCATTGAAGCAGCGTGGTGGAATATGCTCCAAACATTCTCCTCAGAGGGAGAGGAGGCCTTAGCCCAGCAGTGGGAAATTTACAGGCTGCTAATATAAAAATGGCACAATATATGGTTAAACCACTTCAGCTGATAATGGTACCAGTCGAGTCGATGTAGAAAAAGTTCACTAGTTTTCTATGTTGCCTTGGGTCTGGGTGTTTGTGGTACCGTCGTCACTTCTGATTTCCATAACACAAGTGCTTTAGCTACATACATTGGGATCAGAGTGATGTACGTGATGTTGTCCAATATTTATTTAATGTACCTTATTGTACATCACAAACATAATGAACCGAAATATTAGGTCGAAAAAAAGAAATAATACTAAAAATAAAAACAAAAATGTACAAAAATATTTGATGTGTTGTTCAACGAACGGGCTCATTAGCCATCTTGAAATCGTGACGATATAAATTTAATAATTATTTAATAATAATTAATATTTAACACAATTTCTTTTGTTTCAGCTTGTTCCAAGTTTGGTGCGACATCGGAACAAACAGCGGATCATGATAACAGGCATAAAGTTATGCGAAACAAAATGGAACCAATACACGAACTAATAATGAAAGCTGTTAATAATTTAGATCTAAATATGGAACCTAGGACCAATGAATATAATAATAATAATATTAAAATAAATAAAAATAATTACGACAATGCAAACGCACGTGATAATATTAAGACATTTGATGATATTTATACAGAAAACGATAATGTTTTTGAAAGGAATTTAAATATACATAGAGATTACGTAGACAAACTTAGAGCGAAGAATTTCGGAAGCGATTTTGTATCATTTTTTGTACCTAAAAGAAGAGTTAAGAGAGAAGATGAACCGGACCCTAGATGTGAGAAGTTTAATTACAATAGTAACGAACAAAAGTACATCCAACATCCCCATGGCGCTATTAAAAATAAATATTACTACAGTGATTTGAACTGTGTCACAGTTATAAGAGGTAGGTTTGGTATAATTTTATCTATTAACAGTTTTATTAAATTAAGTCATTGCACGTATATGAGCCGAGATAGCCCAGTGGTTGGAACGCGTGCATCTTAACCGATGATTTCGGGTTCAAACCCAGGCAAGGACCACTGAATTTCATGTGCTTAATTTGTGTTTATAATTCATCTCGTGCTCGGCGGTGAAGGAAAACATCGTGAGGGAACCTGCATGTGTCTAATTTCAAAGAAATTCTGCGACATGTGTATTCTACCAATACCTACTTAAGTTCCTAATTTAAAACAAATTTTCCTAAATTATTTATTTGATGTCGCCACCGTTATGAACTTTCTGTATTACGTTATTTTCATTTATTTCAGGACCTGAAGGTCACGTGGTTGAGCTCACATTTGTGGATCAGTTCCATATAGAATACCACCCGGATTGTAGCTATGATTATTTAGAGGTAAGTATAAATAATAAATAAATATATAATAAATATTAAATAAATAAATATTGAACAACATCACATACATCACTCTGATCCCAATGTAAGTAGCTAAAGCACTTGTGTTACGAAAAATCAGAAGTAACGACGGTACCACAAACACCCAGACCCAAGACAATATAGAAAACTAATGAACTTTTTCTACATCGACTCGGCCGGGCATTGAACCCGGGATCGCGGAGTGGTGTTCCAGTGGTGTGTGTGAAAGAATAAATATGTATTATAAATATGTATTACAAAATATTGTTTAAAAAAATTTAAAACAATAACTATGACTCTCATAGAGGAAACACTAATGGTTCTAATTACCTCTCCCTTAAAGCGTAAAGCTTTTGATAGGAGTAACGACAAAAGCTCAGAGGTAAATGATCTTATTTACCCAGTGGGCTTTGTTCCAGTTAAGCGTAACACAATAGTCCCAAGAGGCAGGATTATCCCTGCTACTTTTACGAGTATTCCCTAGGAGACTAGATATGCTAAGCACGTGTTACATGATCCGGTTTATCGATATAAAGATGAAGATGATGAGAATATTTTTAACTTCACCTATAGTTTATTTATAGAACACAAAGTCAATAGACTACTGACTTTAAGAGAAAGTCAATTATTTAATTAATGATATTAATATTGACAAATGAACTAGATAAAAATAGATCAGAATTTAAAGTAGCTACTGTACAAATCGTTACCCGTTAAAAGTCTCCAAGATTACTAGCACCGTTGAAAGATTGATATGACTCAATCACATTTTTTTATTTTTTCAATTCAGATTCGAGATGGTCAAAGAGGATACGCCAAGCTCCTAGGCAAGGTATGTGGAGAGGCGTTTCCTCGACAAATTATCACAACTGGACCGAACGTATGGCTGAAGTTCCACTCTGATGACACCATAGAGTACGAGGGATTCCAAATCAACGTCAGATTCATACCCACAAGTAACAGCAGTGAGTAATAATAGTACAAAATGAATTATTTATTGGGCACCACATACTCATCATATTTCGCCAAATAGCTATACTTAGTATCGTTGTGTTTCGGTTTGAAGGGTGAGTGAGCCAGTGTAACTAGAGACGCGAGGGACATAAAATCTTAGTTCTCAAATTCGGTGGCGTATTAGTGTCATCAGGAATGATTATTATTATTTCTTATAATCACCACTAGTGACCACTCACCATCATCTGGTCCATATTGCAAGTCTGCCTATCTGACATATAAAAAAAAATACACTATAACTCAGATATGTAAAATATTATTGTTAACATACATATAATATGATGATTTATTAAGCCATATAAGGCTGCTGATCTCTAAAGATTTCAGTTCAAATTTTTTAACAGTGAAAAGTGTTTGGGTTTTTCTGCCAAGATGTTCTTATCAGCAGCCTAAAAGTTGCCAGTATTTACATAACCGTACCTCGTAAAACACGTACTACTGTTGTCCTGAACACATTCCGATTTCTCGTATCATTGGATTATTAGATTTAGAAAATAAAGTGAACACTTATGTTGAGCACATGCTTGTGCACTCTAATCTGTGCATTGTCATTAGGGCGAGCACTATTATCATCATCATATGAGCTCTTAAAACGCAGTCAACCTCTAATATAAAATATAATAAATATTGGACAACATCACATACATTACTCTGATCCCAATGTAAGTAGCTAAATCATTTGTGTTATGGAAGATCAGAAGAAACGACGATACCACAAATACCCAGACCCAAGACAACATAGAAAACTAATGAACTTTTTCTACATCGACCTCGGAGTGACGTACCCATGAAAACCGGTGTACGCACAACTCGACCACGGAGCTCGGCGTCGCATAGTTCTTCTCTATGAATTAATTACCTTACCCGTCCATTAATTCATCATATATAAACATAACATAAGCGAGGAGTCGTTACACGGTTACTGTTATACAGAGAAAAACATAATTTCCAATTAAATTGCAGTTAGTATACCGGAGAGCTGTAACATAGAACTAACTGGAACAAATGGGCATGTAGAATCAGAGAAGATAAACGAAGACTGCTTGGCAAAGAGTCTGAATCAGGCGCTAGATGTTTTATGGACAATTAAAGTTGAAGAAGGACATAAGGCAAGTACAATTCTATTCTATATTCATGGTTTTTATTATAGAGGCTTCGAATGAAGGGCGGATGAGCCAAGGTATTTGCAAACATCTGGTCTCTCATTTATACTTGAAACAAAATGTTTCTAGTTCTCTGGTGAACAGAAATAAAAAACAGACATTATTAAGTTAGAGTTAGGTTATAAGATATGTTCTTAGTAAGAATTTTTCTTCTAAAATCTTCTGAAGTAAAGATCTTGTTGATTTGACTTGATTTGCTCTTCAAATTAATTTTGAAACTAAATTCTTGAAATAAGTGTTTTTTTTTTTATTATTAATTTATGTGCTTATAAAATACATGATTCAGATAATTGAAAACGTCAATCGTAACCGAAACATTTTTCGGTTTTCGGTACAAATTCGACAAGCACCGTTAAGTGAGTTCTTCTTTTTTAATCAGTGTTAACTCTTCTTGTACAAAACATGGAATACATCCCCCCCCCCATATCCCTTAGTATAGTCCTAAGTTTTAAGCACTTTTAGATAAGTATAATTATCAATATATATGTTTGATTTTAGATCTATTTGAACTTCACCACTTACGCATTAACTAAACCAAACGAATGCGAAGAAAACTTCGTCCAAGTCTTCGGATATAAATTGGAATATGACGCAAGGTAAGTCAGTTTAAAATAAAATCATACACTTTAAGCTGTTTTTTTTTAAGACTCGAATCATTTTGAACTAAATGGCTATACATTCGTCTTCGTTATCAATAAAATCTATTTTTGAAATATATATTTTTTTTTATATAGAGACATTTAACGAGCAGCAATCCAATTACGAACATTATAACATAAAATTACCTATTTACGTACAACTTTCAAAACAGCTATACCGACTCACACAATGCATGAAAAAATTTGATATGTTTAATTAATTAATCCATAAGATTCTGTCTTGTTTCTGATAACCATAACCAATGGACGTTTCTTCGCTATCAAAATCATAAAATTAATTAATAAAAATAATGAAATTTACGAAAACCGAACGGAATAAGTAGGATTAAATAATATAATAATTGATAAACACGAGAACTAACAGCATTAATCTGTCGAAAACAATTTTAATAATTTACACTGATTGAACAATGCATTCATATTATATGGAATGTTATGGGGTAACGTAGCAGATATTGAAATAGTATCTATTCTGCAGAAAAGAGCTATCCGAACTATTTATAATATTAGCTCTAGGACATTACGCGAGAAATTTAAAGATATAGGTGTATTAACGGCTGCTTCGCAATATATTTATGATAATATAATGTTTATACAGAAGAATATACAAAAGTATTCCATAAAAGCTTATATGTTGTATATATATTGACATAAGAAATAAGAATGAACCCCTACTTTCCATTTGCATACGGTACAGAGAACGTTTTTGGACAATGGTATACGCATATATAATAGGATTATATTTTTTTAAATTAACACGGTTATTTTTTTTATTACAAAAAGTATTTAATACGGGACATTTACCGTGTATTGTAC
Source organism: Vanessa tameamea (assembly GCF_037043105.1). Lineage (NCBI taxonomy): Eukaryota > Metazoa > Arthropoda > Insecta > Lepidoptera > Nymphalidae > Vanessa > Vanessa tameamea. Next base: position 7,569,775 of record NC_087333.1, read on the forward strand.
AAGTGACAGTGGTAGTCGTGACCAGTGTTACGCAGCAAACGGACGAGAAAGGAGGTAGTCCGATATGGACACTTCTAATGCCGTCAACATCTACCCGCAAACGTCAGTCTCGTGAACAAGACATTCGTAGATAATGTCGAAATATCGAGCTCCACTTTTAATATGAAATACTTGTAACTATAAAATTGTAATTAATAAATAAATCTTATTATTCATTAAAATAATACTTTTTAGAAAATAACTCTTGAATTAGGCTCGGGTTCCATCACAGGACCGATTGAACACTAGTTGTGAAAAACAGCATTGTAAATCTGTTTATTTAAAAAGAGCAACTATGCGAGTTTCTTGCCGTTTCGTCGCGCTGGAGGCTGCTTCCCTAAACGGTAGTAGTGTTTAAATATTGACGATTCAAAAACGCTAAGTAGCTAAGCACATTAAGTTTACTCGAATAAAATTTGATCTGTTCGAGTTTTAAAGGCGATTATACTTTTTTATCAGCCTGCACGAGCGTCGTCTGCACGGGTTTTTTTTTTATATTTTTACTTTAATTCTTTGACCACAATACACTATTGTGCTAATCGGATCGCGCAAAATCTCTATTCTATATATATATAGCGCTTATATTATCTAAATACATATAAGTCTATTGGTTTACGCGACGCAGGCCAGCATGATTTTTTTGCGATATCTTTAAAACTCATTAATTTCAGCCAATTGCCAGGAAACTTTATTTCCAATGTACATTCCAAATTTCCTTATGAATCGCTCCGTTTATTTGTAATTCGTTCGGTATTTAAGAAGTTATTTTAACGTGATAATGTTTAGATAGATATAAAGCCAAGCACACATAGCAGGAAGACTTTGATGTATGACGTAATGGTGTTTAATGTTTTTAAAATTCAATAGCGCGATAAATTACGTGCCGCCTAGCGATGTAAAAAGTCCCAGAATCGATCCTAACCCCTTGGGCTGTTGTCGTCCCCACTCCTACCTCAAATGATATGCTTAAAAGGAGGGGTAAATAGGAATATTAGTAACACCTTCATTCATTTGGAGCATTACCAATATTCCTTTTTTTTTTTAATAGTGTTATAATGTTCTATCAATTTATATTCCAGATTGAAATAATAAATGAACTTAAATTATTATGTTTTGTTTGAGAATTTTGATGTTTTCAGGTTAGCGTTTTACTGCGGTTCTGTTGCTAACCCGATAACAACGATAGATGAACACAAAGATGGATCCGAAGACAGAAGTAATATTATGTACGTTCGTCTGTACGCTTCGAAGTCCGGTAAAAAGTCTAACTTCAACGCTACCTTCACTGCGTATAGAAGCTTGGACACGAGCAAAGATGGTGGCAAGTTTAAGTTTGTTTAAGTAACATATCAATAGCAACTTAGTTATCTAACTGACTTAGATAGTGCTCTCCTTAGTTATAGCTAGAATAAAAAAAATTACGTAAATTTTAGGTCTTATCCCACAACTTTATACTGAAAATTTCTTTTTATAGATAAATGCAAAGAAAACGAATTTGACTGTGAAGATAATACTTGTATCGATATTGGCCTCAAATGCAATGATTACGCTAACTGCAGACTCAAAGCTGACGAGGAAAAAGACATATGCATTGTAAGTAATCATAATCAAACATCTATTGAAGAATTTGTATAAGAACCTGATATATTTTCGGAATTTGTATTATATTTAGCTAAACTACCAGTAATGGCGGCACTATTTGGTGTGGAAAGTTTACGTATTTGCATATATTATTCGAACACTGCAGTAATAGATAATGCGTCTGTCCATTGGTCAGTTTTAATATATTTTCTGACACGACATGTGTTGACGATATGTTTGTGATATTTGCGAATACACCAAATATTACAACAAATAAAAAAACAGCGCAAATAATCTAAGCCACCTTTTTTAAATCTATATAAAAGTGAAATATGTCCAAGATTTGAACAAATGTTGACAATGTTTGAAAAATTGTCCAAGAATAATTTGATTACCAATGGCATTGGTTATAATAAATGCGTTATTTTTGCTCAAATAGATTATCACCGAGTCGATGATCAACCAAACACATATCAAAGTGATCCTCATCATCTTCTGTCTCATACTCTCTGGAATGAGCTTCGTCTTCTTCTTCAAGTGCATCAGGAAGCTGTATCAAGATCACAAGATTATCAAAGTAAGAGTTAATTTATTAATTTCTAGTTATAGTTGCTTTTCCTATATTTTATTTGGCTAGCGTGCTATTTTGTCTGGAAATTACACAATCATATTTTTAATTGACTTCAATCTTGGTAATTTTTTTTGTCTTTTACATCACATCACAAGTATATGCAAAATAATATTTATATAAAAAATGCTTTGACGCAAAAAAACTTACCACAATTTCACAAGATTATCCGACACTCACAGAATGTTCTACGATAAGATCAAGACATCTTAACACTTCGAATCAATTAAAACAAAGCGTTCCAAAAAAATTGCTGTTCGCTAAGATATCTACGCAGGCCCGCATGGGCCCCGGGGCAACTGGTCGGGGCGATGGCCCCCTACAGTGGTGGCAACGCCGTCTGCAACTACAGACGGGTCACTGGGTGGATTATTATCCGTGGTGTCTGATCCGGGCAGAGTTCACGCCACTGAGCGTAACACGTAAAGCGTAGTTAAAAATTGCTGTTAAAAGTGTTGAGACCCTATATATATATATATATTGCAGAGAACCAAACGTTAGCGCGATTCAGAAAAATGATTCCATACAATATATTATTAATATTAAATATTTTAAAATATCTTCTCTTCTTTGTTAAATATTCTTAAGTCAACGAGTTTAAACTTCTTTAAACAGAAGACTTAAAAATATGCTGAGAATCAGTCTGTAGTTAGGACTAACTTTAAAAGTGTTGAAGCTAAAATTAAACGCTGGTAAGAAGTTTAGTATTACATTATTTTCTGAATAGTTTTAATAATATTACAAGATCTCTTAAGTCAGTTATAAGGCTTCTTACCCACCTGTTCTATATGCTTAGTTCTACATAAATAAATCGTTGCGACATCAGCGTCATCTGAAGCACTTTGTCTAAGTATTCGAATTTATTAAAGAAATAGATCATTTTCTCAACTCTGGTAATTTAAGCACAGTTACTTACCTTCACTAGCTTCACGCGGTTAGAATCATGTCACACTAAAGCTCTTGTTTTGTTTTGCCGTGGAGTGGGGATCTGGTGATCTGTATTTTTTTTAATATATATATAAACCGGGATATTACTCCGTTCCACCTGATGGTGAGTGGAAGTGGAGTCTAAACGCGAAGACAGCCAGTGCAGTCAGGGATAATGTACTGCAATCGTCACTCTGAGATGCCAAGATGCCTCTATACTGTTTGAAGAACCCAAGTTAAAAGATCTGGGAACTCTTGTATTTTTGTTATTTATTCAATTTACACGGGATTCTGTCATTACACGTATGTTATTTAATACGTATTACAACGAAAGTAACTTCGTTCCAACCGGGTGTCCCATGAGACATCTATTTTTTTTCTTAAGAAAATCTTAACTTACCAAATTTACGTTGGTAACTTCGGTATATTTTAAAGAAGACAAATTCATTAACAACATTCATCTATCATTATGACGTTTTGATCAACTTGTGATTTCCCACGAGGATCGTCTGAAGACCAGCTTGAAGAATTTTTTTCTTATCGTATCGTATTTATTTATTTATAAATTCTACGATATATCTGTATATATTTGCTACGACATACAATATTGTATTCAATGTACAGATTCGGTCGATTTACTCCTTAATTATATGTATAGAAAAAAATTGTCGGTAAATAAGTTTACAGAATCAAAAATCAAGTCATAATATAACTATTTACATCGCATCCATGATCTGTATAGTGTTTTAAAGTTTTCATAATTTTCGCAAAGTTTAAAAAAATCATCTTCTTTCTTCTATTTATTTGAAATATATATATTTTGTATCTTTATGGGTTATTTTGATTGCCGTTTGAGATACTCAATCCTGTCAATAATAATTTTAAAATATAGATCAGTGCGTCGCGGGAGTTAAAAGGGAAAGGTGAACATTGTTTGCTACCTCCACGTAACGTTTTGTATTTTAAATTTCCCCTTCTTGTATGTTTAAATTCCGTGTTTATTAGTTACGAATAAATGTATGTTGAATAAGTAAAGTGTTTAAGTGCAATAATATCCATAAAAATGCTGTAAGTGTACCGTTTAAATTTAACTGCACTGATCGGTAAGACAAAAGAGGTCAAACAAAATGTTTGAAGGTTCATTTTTGCCTCGCCAGGAACATATCCGTCAGTCGTGTGAAGATCGCCTGGACAGTATGGTGAGCAGTCGTCTGACCCTCGATGCGAAGCGGCTTCAGCGAGACAGCGAACCAAGGGCCAGCTTAGAGAGAGACAACCAGACGAATGAAATGTTTAAACAACAAAGGAAGTTCTCTCAGCAAAAAATACGTGTAAGTTTTAATATTGGCATATATTTAAAACTAACTACTACATCGCAAGGTATCATGTATCTCGATAATTGTACTAAATCAGCTTTACATTAATACTGATTCATCTGATGTGACGGAGTCATCGTCTAAGAATCTAATCAACATCTGGGACGTCGTAAGAATTAATTATCGTTCCTTACATCGCCTATGCGCCACCAACCTTGGCAGTTGACTTGAAATCATTTCAAAATTCATAAAAAACGACAAGTACTACACTAATAAAATGTTTTGTGGGTGATACCTACCCAAATGGACGTTTAAAAAGAGCTACGTTTAAGTAATAGAAGCTATTGACAAGTGTCCTCACTGTGTTTGCAGTCGAATGGCACAAAATAGTGACCAGAGTTCTCTACAAAGAGAACTCTGCCTGCAGCTTTCCATGTATATCAACAAAAGTGCAGTGCAGAATATTTCAATTGAATACGTATATAACGTTCCATTCTGAGTCCGTTTTTATTTCAGATAATATATTTGGTGTTCGAATTTTGAAATGAGTCTAACCTGGGAGGAGATATTGGTATTTATTACAAAAATATAGCCTAGATAACCCCCTTTTTCTAAGCTAGTCTTAAAATATAAACCATGTGGTACCGTCGACTTAAAACTTGATTACAATGCCACGCGTAATAAATATTTAATTGTCATGTCTTGGTTAGGTGAAGAGGATTGTAGTTTTTGAGAATAATTCCGTTTCTTAAATAGTGTCTCATACAAGGTAGAGCTGGAGAGATCATTCTAATTTTGAACTTTATTTACTTAAATTTTTATAATTACAATTTCTACTTAAAATGTAAGCAATTAAATGTACAGAAAATGTATAGAACACTAAACTTGCAACTTTTTAATAAACAGCCACACCCGATATATTCAAATATTACTTTTTTTTCAGCCAACCAGCATAGATTCAGACTTCATCCAAGAAACACACTTGGACTTGGACGAAGAACCATGGAGAAGAGAAGTAAATACAGTACCAGTAGAAACAGAAGACGTCAGAATTGAACGTAATGGAAGACCTAAGAAGAGTGATATGAGTAAGAAAGAAGAATCGATAAGGAGTAAAAGAGAAAGTTCGGAAAAGAAGCAAATAAGAGACGTTTCAGTTGGTGCACCGGATACTAAAGAATCTGGATGTCAAACTAGGGAAAGTCTTTTCCAAGCCGACCCAGCTATTAGTTCAGATGGTAAGAATTATTTTAATGTTACTCTGTAAACTATATTAACTTTCGATACCATTGAATTTAAAATTTATTCAAAAATTTGAATTGAATGCTGCTTAACATTTTATATACGTCATTTGTTCTATGTTGAGTTTAATAAAACTTTATACAGTCCATGACAGATGTGCTCTTAATCAAATTATACATGATACATTCATACAAAATACGTGCCTCGAACATTAATTTCATTTGGGGTAACATTATAGATGATTATAGCGGTAAATCCAAACCATAAGATTGTTGAAAGTAGTAGCTATTTATACAAATGAAACTTTTAACCAAAAATTAATACTTCCAAAGATCTAACTTAGACTTTATTAATGCAGTAGCAACAAAACAACAAACCATCTAAATTAAGACTTGTCTAATTCCTTATCCCCCATTCTCAATAACACAAAATTATATCCAAAACTTTCTAATTCGATACCAGCTTCAGCGTTATCAAATTTCGAATTGCATAAATTCAAAACGGGAAACAATTAATACGTCTTGAATATTTGAAGTTTATGAAAACGCACTAAAAGTACTTCGTTTTCATGAAAGTTGTAAAACAAACTTTAAACCTAAAAACAGAAGTGGCTGTTCATTTATTACACTTTATGCCGTTCTTGCAATAACGGCTTATATACTTTGATAAGTTACTTAAACACGCTTTCAAGTTGTAAAAACTAAGTATGTAATGATTAAGTTATACGATACTGCTGAAAACTTAGTACATAATCAGCCTGTAAATTTCCCACTGCTGGGCTAAGGCCTCCTCTCCCGTTGAGGAGAAGGTATGGAGCATATTCCACCACGCTGCTCCAATGCGGGTTGGTGGAATACACATGTAGCAGAATTTCGTTGAAATTAGACACATGCAGGTTTCCTCACGATGTTTTCCTTCACCGCCGAGCACGAGATGAATTATAAACAAATTAAGCACATGTAAATTCAGTGGTGCCTGCCTGGGTTTGAACCCAGGCAGGCACCTTAGTAATTCTTACGAATTTCAAGTATATGCCTACACGTAGGCAGTATAGTACTAGCCAGTCACCCGGCTTCACTCAGGTAGAATGAGAGTAATTCATATTACTATATAAGTTTACGCAGCGCACGCCAGTAAAGCTTACAGTCGGCACGGTTTATTTCGACATAAAATCATTGTCATATTTCAGCTAATCTTCAGAAAAAAAAAAACATTTCTGTATAATACTGTAACCTCGTGACTCACGCTGTCTATCTGTAAAAGTCGCATATAATTCCGTTAGGTAAATTTTGAGTTCATCGCACTCAGACTGATAGATTCTGCCACATGCATTGAAATAAGTGGTGGAATAAGCTCGAAGACTTCTCCTCAAAGGGTGAGGCCTTAACCCAGTAGTGGGACTTACTTTCAAATCAAATAAAATCAATTTTATTCAAGTAAACTTCACAATGAAGCGTTTTTGGATCGTCAATATTTAAATACCACCAATTCGGAAAGCAGACTCCAGTGAGACGTAACGACAAGGAACTCGCACAGTTGCTCTTTTCAAATAAACAGATTTACAATGCTGTTGTGTACCCGAGCCTAAATCCAGGCGTTTTTTTTTCTTTCTAAAAAGTATAACTTTTAATGAATAATAAGATTTATTTATTAATTCAGTCTTAATAAACTTTTTAAATGGTCAATTGATTATATTTCCCGATATCTTATTATATGCATATACTATTGCCCAAAAACGTTATCTGTATGCAAACGGAAAGTAGGGATTACAAGTTTATTTAGTGATATAGGCAGTTGTATGAATGATCTACTCGAAAATAAGTAATATCATTAATTATATCTGAAATGTTTCATTCCCTCCGATATTTCAGAGACTTTGTCAACAAGAAACATTTGCGGTCGATTAACTAATGAACGAATGGCAAAAAATCAGACAATGGTGTTCAAAACGAAATAAATTACATCAAAGAGATTTTCATTTTAAATAGCGTAGGAAATCATATTTAAAATATACAAAAAAAAAACCAATGAAGCATTAATTTAGAAAAACCCTTCATTTATCATCCTCATAAAAAGTATTTTATATAACTCAATGAACTTTGATACAATTAAAAAGTATTGAAAATCACCAATTATTAGGTTTCCAAGAAGTGAAATAATTCTGTATAGGCTGTCTTTTAAAGCTATTAATATTATACATATTTTTTATCAAAGAGTATGCTTGTTAAGTTGTACGAATAAGACGAATCAAATCAAATACGTTGTTTTGCAGGAGCATCACCTAAAGACATATTTTATACATATATCAAATATTAAATTATTAGACATTCCATACATAGGCTCACGAGATCAGTGTTTCGAAATTCTAACTTGTATCGAATATAAACGTTTCGGTCTACCTTAAAAATAAACAGTAGTGATGTACCGCAAGGGTCCATTCTTGGTCCTCTTCTTTATTTAGTACACATAAATGACTATCCAAATTACATGAAACAAAAGTGCGTTTTATTTGCAAAATACACATACCCTTATCATAGAAAGTCTTCTTTTATAAAATACGTGGTGGAGGTGGCAAATAGTCTAGCTGATGGTTAGTGGTCACCATCAACCATAGACATAAGAAATTTTAAAAAATCCTTACAAGACCAATACGCCACCAAAGTTGGAGACTACGATGTCACATCCAAATAGCTTGTAGTAACCCTGGCTTACTCACTCCTCAAACCAACAACAAAAATACCCAGTGTTGCTATGAAATATAAGTCTTCATGTAACAAACATTATGTTATTTTAAACAGAAACTTGAATGACGTGTGTTTTTGTTATCAGTATGAACGAAAAGTATGAATATTTCATATTACACACGTGGTTTTATCAAAATCACGGTAATGAGTGTAAGGTTATTAAATAAATGTATTCCTTATGCGTATCACATAAAATGTTAACTTTCTGCGCTTCTTCTCCACATAAACTTTAACTAAGCCAAATTCCATAATCCTCCGTCAACGTATTTTTTGTAAAATGTGCCACTAAGTTTTTACTTCACGTATATTTGCGAATATTAAGTTGCGTGGAAGAACAGTATTTTCTGGAACAAGTATTAAATACTGGAAAGAGAAAGACGTAACGATATTTGACACAATCAAACATTCCATCTTAACTTTTTTTTCATAGGTGATATACATAAATACCAAAGTACTATCGACTTCGAAATAAACCAGATTCAATATGATATGACCGAGATCGAACTGTCAACAGCGCTCAACTTTAACACCCCATTTTGTTGTAACTTATAGTTTACGATCTTTAGGGGAAAGAACTAATAAAACTTGATCATTTCTGACGATTTTTCCCTCTTTACCTCGAGGGAAAACCACGGAGAGATTATTTTACTTCGCTTTTTTCCTTCGGATAAGATTAGTAATTTGCAACTACTTCCAGTACTCAGTTTTATGTAACATAATCTCTTACACCATTCATTGACTACGTGAAAAAATTGCTTAGAAAGTAGATTACATAAATATAGCTAATCTAACGAATTACACATTCAAATCTGGCCTGACATTTAAACTTTATGTTGGATTAAGATATCCACACATACATGAAACTTAAAAACATTACTACTTCGACGACCTCCGTGGTCGAGTAGTGTGTACACCGGTTTTCATGGGTACGTCACTCCGAGGTCCCGGGTTCGATTCCCGGCCGATGTAGAAAAAGTTCATTAGTTTTCTATGTTGCCTTGGGTCTGGGTGTTTGTGGTACCGTCGTTACTTCTGATTTTCCATAACACAAGTGCGTTAGCTACTTACATTGGGATCAGAGTAATGTATGTGTTGTTGTCCAATATATATAAAAAATATATACATACTTCAGGCAGGCTTGTAGAAAACCACATTGATCCGTTAAATCGTTACAGCTTGAACAAATAACCTATAACATACCGCGGTTATTCAACTATCGTCTTTGTATGTTTAATTACTCTCAGTTCACAATAGTTCCAAAAGTTCTGTATTCTGTACAGGTTATATTGAACTAATTCTTGCCTTTGGTTTCGCCCGCACGTTTTTGGGCGTAGGATAGGATACGATAGATAAAAATATTATCCTAGTAGTAAGGTAGAATGGGTTTAAAGAGTATCCTATGTCTTTGTTCGAGATTCAAGCTTGCTTCATATCTAATTTTATCAAACTCAGTGCCGTGTTTTAGCCGTTAAAGCGTAGCATACAGAGATTCTTTCGCATTTATATCTAGATATGGAAACTATTAAATAAACACGAATACCATTTAAATTTGAAATTTATCGTTTTGTACTTAGTGTCGATTTGTAATGAACAATCGTTGTCGTAAATATGAATGGTATAAATAATTGAACTTTATATTACAAATTTAAACTAAATCATTAATAATGGCTTTCAGGATTGTTGTCGATTGCCACATAATAAATAAAACTGTTTTATAAATATACTATTTATACTAAATAACACTTTATCTATTTTATAATGGGACATTAATGAACTACATCAGTACTAATATTATAAATCGGTAATATCAGAACAAATGAAAAAAAAAATTAAACTGCTAGTAATTTACATTATGTCTGAGTGCTGTCGGGTATAGTTTTTATTTATCTAAGATTATTTAAAGATAGAGTGTCGCACTACAAAAGACCCTAAGCAAACGGACAAAATTTATTTTCTTGGTATGCGTGACAGCTACGCTTGATACTCGCCAAACGTCATAGTACTTTACTAGTGTGCGTGTACTTAGTGAACAGCTGTTGGCCACTATTTTTTTCGACGTGTTCTCAGCTTTGACAGTCTGTATATATACCATATGGAGCTATTTTCTCTATTAATCTATTTTACCAGTGTGTATCCAAGTTTGGTAACTAGTATGAAATAAAATATCAAAACGAACTGATGTCAATTATTTTGAGTTTATTTTCGATGTAATAATTTTTTTTTTCTGTGATCTCAATAAAACAAATAGTTGTATTTTTTGTAGTATACTTTTAAAAAACCAGTTTTGGTTTCCCACTCGTTTTAGGAATTTGTCGTCGGGTGTAAAGAATAATAAGGCCGAGATGGCCCAGTGGTTAGAACGCGTGCATCTTAACCGATGATTTCGGGTTCAAACCCAGGCAGGCACCACTGAATTTACATATGCTTAATTTGTTTATAATTCATCTCGTGCTCGGCGGTGAAGGAAAACATCGTGAGGAAACCTGCATGTGTCTAATTTCAACGAAATTCTGCCACATGTGTATTCCACCAACCCGCATTGGAGCAGCGTGGTGGAATATGCTCCATACCTTCTCCTCAACGGGAGAGGAGGCCTTAGCCCAGCAGTGGGAAATTTACAGGCTGATTATGTATGTTATGTATGTAAAGAATAAAAATGAACTCTCTACCCTTCCTGGGCATTTAAGCTTGCTTCATAACAAATTTCATCGAATTTGTTCCTTGTTTTTTGACCGTGAAACGGCAACAAACAAACAGAAGGACAGAGTTACTTTCGCATTTATAATATTAATACAGATGTATACTAATTATTTAATAAGCAAAAAAAGGTGGACTTCACGGGATGCCCGCAGATGTTAAATATCAAATTGATCGTTGTTAAAATAATTTACAATTAAAGGAAACCAATGAATAAATAAATAAGGAGTAAAACAAGCGGTCCAATAAATCTCAATAAAAAAAACTTGATCCTAAAAACAGGAGTTTCGTTTTTGAATATTTAATGGCTAGGAAAACCAAGATGAATTCGTTTACAGATACGTTTTTCAAAGATTTATTCATCGTCTTTTGAATAAATTTATTTAATTTGTGGCAGGGCTTTGTGCAAGTCTAGTCTGGGTTGGTACTATATTTTTCAATATATAAAAAACTGGAAAAAAAGACATGGTGCTGGATAATTTAAACAATATTGTTTATATATTAGTATATATATATATATATTTGTTTGGCGGTAGAGCTGTACAAGCCCGTCTGGGTAGTATCATCACCCACTCATCATATATTCATATAAGGAATTACTAATATTCCTATTTACCTCTCCATTTAAACTTAAAGCTTGTATTAGGAGTGGGGACAGCAATAGCCCAAGGGGTCGGAATCGATCTTGTGACTTTTTACATCGCTACTCGAAGGCATTCTTAAACCATTGCGCTCGTGATGCTTTAAAAGTAATACAAAATTATCATTTTAGGTTCAGGTACAACAAACAGCCGAGGTTTCTCCACCTTTGGGTACTCCGGCGCAACCATCGTCAGGCCTTCACCACCCCAGACCAACACATCCCAGATCACCATAGAATTACTGAGACAGGCGACTGAGCAAGAAGAGAAACCCCGTGAGTTCACTTTTATAGTTTGATTAAGTCACAACTCGGGACTTCACGTCCAAGTATAATTCATAGTCAAATTTATTCAATGTCAAGAAAAAATTTACCATTATCAGAATTTTGTAGTCGATGTAAGAAGTTCTGCCGTTTTAAATTTAGAATCCAGAATAATAACAGTAATACCCAATGCAACTTATACAGGTTGATGTTTTACTCATTAGGAGATCATTTCCTACGCATTTTTCTATCATAATTAGTCAGACGGGTAAATGGGCCACCATACATCCCCAGTGCGCTACCAACCTTGGGAGCTCAGGTTTTATATCCCATGTGCCTGTAGTAACACTGCTTACGCTCACTCAACCGAAACACAAGAATACTAATTAGCAACAATTATTTCTGTGTGTTAATAGAATATCTGATGAGTATGGTACCTACCCGAACGGCTTGCTTGCTTGAACAAAGCCACCACCATCACCATCGAATAAAACTCTGTAACTTGTAGCAGCTATCATGTGAAATATTTGTTTATGAGGAATCTTAGTATTTATTAAAAGTATCAAATAATTAATCACATGTGTAATTATATTAAAAAATGACCTTCTGTCCAAAATACATAAAAGAAAGCCTATATAAAACTCAGAAGTGGCAAAATAAAAATCATCACACCCTCTCGCAGTTGAAGTCTTGACAAGTTTCATCGAAGAGGTGCTATAGAACTAATCTGACCTTAACCTACGAGATAACATAATGCTTCACTAAGACTTGATATCATCTCGAAGACTTTTTTTTAATTTTTACACTTTATAGGTTCTATGGTACAAGGCTTTGTGCAGTATATGGTTAAAACTGTTAAGGTTAGTCAAATTGATGAAAATGAAATACAGAAGGGGTGAATCGTAACAACGGATGTTGAAAACAACATGGACAGATCAATACCAAAATAAACTCTATTCTAAATATGCTCTCGAAATATCTTTTAAATATTCACTTGGTGGTAGGGCTTTGTGCAATCTCGTCTGGATAGGTACTACCCACTCATATACCCTATACCAACCAACAATACCTAGAATATTAGATTCTGGTTTGAAGGGTCAGTGAGCCAGTGAAACTAAAGGCACGATAGACCTATCAACTCAATTCCCAAGGTTATATTATAGAAATGGTAAAATATTAAATGTCTATATGTAGCAATGGCCACTTACCATTAAGTGGCCGATTTGACCGTCCATGCTATAAAAAGCCTTCATTACATATAATTACATAAACATAACATAATCAGCCTGTAAATTTCCCACTGCTGGGCTAAGGCCTCCTCTCCCGTTTGAGGAGAAGGTATGGAGCATATTCCACCACGCTGCTCCAATGCGGGTTGGTGGAATACACATGTGGCAGAATTTCGTTGAAATTAGACACATGTAGGTTTCCTCACGATGTTTTCCTTCACCGCCGAGCACGAGATGAATTATAAACACAAATTAAGCACATGAAAACATATAATTAAACGACGATATGTCTATAGACACTGGTGACCACTAACCATGAGGTGGCCCATTTGACCGTCCACCTACAAATGCTATAAAAAGCCTTAAATGAAAGGTAATTAGGCAAAATCTCAGTTACTCTTTCACGAATTAAATAGAACATTCTATCCTTGTATTATCTTGTTCAATTTGAATTTATTAATTGGCAAAGTTCAAATGTATCCTCGAGATTTTGATTATAGAAGCGAATATTTTGCCCCGGGAATAGTTTATTGATTCTACGGTATCGGAAACTCGGGAGTTTACGTTTGTATTACTAAAATGACACTAATATTATAGTGAATAATATATATTATCGAGCAAATTATGGGGAAATTAGTTTGTCTCTAAACTCCTAACCCCAGTAGTTCTACCACATTTTTTTTCCCAAACGTGAGATGATATTTACGAGCCATTACGTCATACATACTGTACTTTTTTATTTTTATTTTAAATCACTGTACCTGTAGTGAATATATATTACTTAGAGCCTGATCAATTCAAGATACTTACGTAAATGCATAAATCAATAATATTAAAACTGAGTGTCATTTTTCTATGTTTAAACAGAAAAGAAATTCCCGGACCGCCGCCCGATGAGCACCGAGACAACCCGATCCGCCCCTGACGTCATCATCGTATCCAAACCGATTCGCTGAGGATGACCTTCGGGGCCCCCTCCATGGGCCCCGACTCCCCCTTGCCCCTACGAGGCTCCTAGGGAACCGAGAACTTGCCCCGAAGGTTCCTACCAGCCTCATTCCTGTTACGATAATCTATCAAAGAGCGTGTCATTTGAAAACTGTGAAGGTTACTACAGCCAGCATTTTGCTGAAGGCCCCAAACTGTTCTATGACTACTGTTTAAAAAGTGATTTTAAAGCGAAAACACTGCCAAGGAACGTCGGTTCATCTGTAGATATTAAGAAGGTATACCCCCATAGAAGCGTGTGCTTCTACGGCGTCGACGATTCACCGTCTAGAAGTAGAAAGTTCATAGTTAAAGCGGACATCGAGTATCCTAGATAACGAAGAAATATGTAGCATAATTATAATTAAAATTACGCTTTCGTTAAGTGAAAATACATTGAGTAATCTTTTACATTCGACAACATCGCGCTGGTGCTTAACCGACTACGAAGTCAAGAAGGGTAATAAACTGTAATCCTTTATAAGTGCAATAAAAAAGTTTTAACTGCTCAGTGTGACGTCACTGATAGGATATATCATATTGGCATCTCTATTGCTTGTACAAACCGTACAACCACAACTTATACTGACGTATCTTGTCAAAATAATTTGAGACTCAATTGTATTGATTTGTTTAAATGTTACCATAGTCATAATTTTTACGTTCCAACTCATACTTCTTTTGAAATGGACTTACAGTTAATGCTTGCGTTACAATGGAAGGAGTACCAATTTGATCAATGTTTGTGTGTTGTAAGATTAAGTGTAATTGTAGAGATATTCTGTAAGAATAAACTCGAAAGTCATCGCAGAACACGATCGTGAAATGTCATAAAGTGATATGCAACATTCGCAATAATATTTATAACATTTAGATGATACACGCATCAAAATAGCGTATCAATATAAGTCGGTTATGAACATTTCACACGTGAGAAGTGAAGTGAGTCGTTATAAAACAGCACTAATCTTCGATAAATTTATTTGCGTCTAATTGTATTATAAAACAGCAGCGCTTTGAAGCGCTTGACTCGATTTGAATAATTAAAATTAGTTGCTTATCCGAGTTCAAATTTTGAATGTAATCGAAGAAATTGTTTCTGACGTAATGAGGTTTTATATATTCATTTATTGATAAACTATTTATAATAAATTCATCATCGTTAAGGTCAGCGATCTTTTTAAAACTTTTAATCATTTTAATTTTTAATATTTAATTAATACAAATAAAGAATGTGTTATGACTTTTAAATTGTACAATTATTCTGTAAGACCGATTTTGATGTAATTCTCTTATTTTCCAGTATTTTTCTTGAAATATTTTAAAAAAGCTGTATAATTGTGTAATTAAATTAAGTTTGAAATATATTTTTTGTAATTATGTAAGTAATATTCATTAAAACTATTTATTATGTTATGTATTTGATGTATGTTTTTTTTTTTATATAACTAATTCTAAAATTTCTATAAGTATTTTATGAAATAAACGCCAGAAATCTGGCTTGAATTATTAAAAAACTGCTGCTAACTGTTATTCGTTAATATGTATGTCTCATATAGTGTTTAAGACGTGAATTTCGCGTTTGCCAATAGTCTAAATTCAAAGCTGAAATAATATGCTGCTTATGTAATATTATATACTATATACTAAAACCTCTGCGACGCGCTATATTTTCTGTTTATAAGTTTTATGTATAATTTAAAACTGTATTTGTTTTTCAATTGAGCGTTACAAATATCTGATAACATAAGCATGGCAGACATCTGTCATGTGTTACATACTAAAATTGTTTATTGCCAGCAAACGCTTCTTCTGGTATAGTAATGCATTACAAAAAAATATATAATTGTTTATGAATATAGAAAGCACTTTAAATAAAGGTGACCTTTACCAAAACAATACGAGTCACGATATAATTGACGGATCAAATTCACTCGAGTCAATTTGAAGTCGAAATGGAAATTTTCCCTTTGAAACATTTTTGGTCGGTGTCGGAAGTAATAAAGTTGACTCGGTGTAAGTTTAGGGCCGTTTCGTTATTATTAGGTGAAATTGGGTAATCAGATAAGTTTGCAAATGGTCACGATTGCGACGAGGAAGCGTTGCATGGCCCTCAAAGTTAGCACCTTTAAGACAATTTGGACGCAAAACTTATTCGAACATTATTTAAGATGTTTTTCCTGACTGACTACCGACGCACAGATAAATCTATTGAGTTTAAAAAGCTATATTTTGGAACGTAGATATATTTTATAACGTAAGCATCTTGTATTAAAGGTTTTTTAGAAAATGGCCCTCCCGTGTTTTAAATTTTCAAAGTTTATGTATGGACATTAAATTCAATTAAAACAGAGATTTTTCAACATGTTTCTTGTTGCCACTATTAAAATAAAATTATAATGTGAAAAAAATTCAATCTAATATTTATAATATAATATTAGATTGATTTTTTTATATAATACTTTAAGATTTGCGCAAAGATTTGATTTTGGCGGTCATTTGTAACATTTAAATAACAGTTTTTTTTTTTTAATTTTGAATAAGACTTAAGATTGTACGATTAATGTCGTGTTAAAGTATTAATTATTTATTTATTTATTATCAGTTTGTTGTTTCGCCCCAGAAATTCGGAAATTAGAATGTAATAATAAATAAATGAATATATTTATGTTTATAATGTTTGGATTGAAATTAACGTTATTATAATATTATGTACGTAATTTTTTTTTCTACGCAATTGCTTGGAGAAGCAAAGGTCATAAGAAAATATGCCGCAATTTAAATTATGTTAATCTTTCAGCTATCATAGAAACAGCAAGAAATATATTAATATGAGAAGAATAAAATATGAGGAAATAATTATTGTGTCTTAACACACGTTTAAAGCAATTTTACATACGGCAATTTGGACTAACAGCTGCGTCTAGACTATATATTCTTTATAAATTAAATTACTGAATTTTATCGCACTCATAACATTTAAGGTAAAATTTTATCGTCGTCCCGATTCATCGCAAATGTCTAACCGTAGCCCTATTCGCTATCGCAAAGATGTTAATGTTTCTTAATTTACCGAATCTCGTTAGAAACGAACGTTTGGAATTGCGTACCTAAACCATGACGTCATTTGAACCAAATCAGTGTTGCCAGCGTGTTATTCGAAATTATTTTTACAAATAATTTATTGTAATATAAATATAATATTAACCTGGTCACATTTTATCTAAAACTCAATAAGAATAAGCGAATTTTATGAAATATTTTTCAGAATTAATAATTAACATTGTAAATAATGTGTATAGTAGTGTAATCTAATTTATTTATACGTCTTGTTAAATTTGTAATTAATTTAATAATAAATTTAAGTAAATTTCTAATAATTTGTTTTATTCCCGAACTACATTAATATTTATTCTTGATAATCTTGAAGCCCCTACTCCCCACCAGCGTGAAGGAAGTTACAGACCACACATCGTATATTCTACTGCCAAACAGCAAAACTTGGTATTTTTGTCTTCCAGTTTCAAGTGAGTGAGGCAGTATAAGGTACATAAAATATTAGTTCCCGAATTCGATGGCACATTAACGATGGAAGGGATGATTAACATTCAAAAAAACATTAATTACAAGACTGCCAGCGTATCTCAGAATCTGCAGCATAATATTCTCGCCACTGAACGAGTTAGACAGATAACATTATATAATATGTACTTCTTAAATCTCTAAAATCACAGACAACTTAAAATCAGACACATATTTTGTATATCTGAAAAAAAATGACATTTATCTATTTTATAGATACTTCAATATTAGCCACCCGCAAGCGAAGCCTCATTAATTTCGTTTGTGTATCAGTGCTCAGAACATCGGCGTGCTGTATTGTATGTTATGTCAGAAACATTCACGATAGTGCAAACAATAACCGCTAAGTTTCAACTCAGTCGAAACTATACGGGAACGTTTAGAATGAAAAAAAGCGTTGTTTTCATTCATCGTTTATTTTCATTCATTTAGTCGATTTCAATGGCAGGAGGAGTGAAGTGACAACATATTTTGACCTTGAATTGACATCACATCATTGGTCGAAATAATTGGTGTACATAATCGTTTAACAAAAACCGCAGATGATCTGTGGTTCATGTGACGTCAGCAAAGTTGTTATTGGACAAGTAAATGGTTAAATGAAATATTGTTATACAATACTAATATTATGAAGGCAAAAGTATCGCTTACCTCATCACGCTTAAATCGTTGAACCTATTTTGATGAAATATGGTATGGAGATAGTTTGAGTACCGGAAAAGGATAGGTTATATTTTTAATACACCCTCGAGCGGATAAAATGGGGTGACGGCTTGTGTGCCATAGGTAATGTTTTGTAAATTTCGCGCGAGTAAAGCCGCAGGTTCATCTTGTTATAAATAAATATATGTATATTAATAAAGAACTGTTTGTTGCACATAATTTAACAGATATATTATCAAATCACATGGAATATATAAATCTATCTAAGGTTTGTTTATCTTTACTAGTCCTGCCATTGAAATATATATTGTTTTCGGGGAAGTGATAAGCCCTTCGAGAAGGGATGACAAGTAGTGGCGCTCCAAACTCTTTTCTACAAAGACGCTGCACGCCTCATTTAAACAATTCTTATTGTAGAGCTAACTTATTAAGGAAAGTTTTCTCTGATTTATTTTCCATTTTTAAAATTATTTTTAGTTTCACAAATATTAAAAAACGTCCTCCGTGTCTGTATGGATTACGGGAACGGTTTTCATACGGTTTTCACTAATGGACGGAGTGGTTCATAAAGATGGCTCAGGTGTTTAATTAATTAGGGGTTTATTATATATTCTATTTGGGCAAAACCCAGACTGGTAGCTAGTATATAAAAAATATTTATCAAAAAATTTTATTTTGTTTAATTTAAAATGTCGTTTTAGTGGTTACTGCTTTTTTATTGTATTTTTTAATTAAATGTAATTTCAGTTTAAACGTGATTTGTCAATTGGGATATTGACATTTGTGAGGGTTAGGTTAGGTTAGTCCCTCTGTTTTTGTCTATATCACTGACAGCACAGACGCAAATTTTCATGACGATCAGTTGAGTTGTCGAGGTTGACAAACAAACCAATTCGCTTTCACATTTTTAATATTACTGAGGATAACTTAATCATTAGAATATATCATTATTGAATATTTGCGACCCGACCCGGTTTCGCACGATACTAAATATGCTCCATAACTTTATTGCCATTAGACAATACAGACCACTATGTCCCTGTATTTTAAATCTGTAATATCTTCGAAAATTATAAATTACATTACTCGTTTAAAGGGCTATATTGATCTATATTAAATGCGCAATGTATTTAAGGTACTTCATTGGTTAAGGATTAATACTGTATTGCTTCAAAAATAAACCATTATTTCTCGTAAAAAGTAAAGGATAAAAAATGGTTATTGTGGGTTATCCCTAAGAGATAAACATATACCATTGCAAACGTTTTTGGAGATCTTTTAAGGTGTACAACAAGTGAGTCTTAACCGATACAATTATAAACACAAATTAAGCACATGAAAATTCAGTGGTGCCTGCCTGGGTTTGAACACGAAATCATCAGTTAAGATGCACTCGTTCTAACCACTGGGCCATCTCGACTCATCATCATAATGTAGTAATATATATGTCGGCGCAAATAATAAAAAGACGCTGATTTGACTTTATTTAGAGGCAAAGTGCGTAGTTGACCGGCAGATGGCGTGGTAGTTCGCAATAACGGAACGTCGGGGCCAGCGCAGAGTCGGGAGAGACAGTTCTCGGTCGACAAGCGTTTGGTGCACTCGCATATCTCCGACGGAACGTTTGCCTCGGTTACTCTAAACACATATTATCTAATTAAAGACCCGCGATTAAATTATTGTGATTGTGATTATTGTGACTTATTATTTGTGTTAATTGTGAACCGAATTAAATTGTAGACGATTATTGTGTTTGTGTTACTACCTACCCTCATTACTATAGATAATATTACCATATCTGATGTGAAGGATAATTACAGTCGTGACGATTCTGCCCACATATATTTTATCATTTATGTTATTGCCGGTAAGTCGTCACCACAAATGCCACTGGCAGTTAGCACTGCAAGAGTGTTCCTCATAGGTACCATCTAAAATTTTGAAATGATTTTTTTAAGCTTACACCCTGGATCTATCAAGATTAATCGATTTGGGACGATTTATCGTAGGAATAACGCATCCTTGAGTTTATAAGTACCCACTAAATATATCATCCTCCAGCCCTTATCCCAATTTTACTTGGGCGCAGCATGTCTTCCTCTTCCATACTTCTCTGTCGGACATCATCTCACAACTCACATTATTTCTAACCATATCGTCTTTCACACAATCTATCCCATCCACATCCGTTCTTAAAACCTTTCTCACAACATGGTCCTCATTCCTCCGCATAACATGCCTATACCTTGCCAACCGGTTTCCAGATAGCTTCTCGATCACCGGTGCCACTTTCAAACTTAGCTTAACAAAGTACCCACTAAAATAGAAAGAAATGTTTGTTCAGGGCACGGCACAATTATAAAAAGTGCAAAAGAAAAAAAAATGGAATATACCAATTAATCTACCAAAAATAAAGAAAATATAAAAACAAAATTTGGTAAGCAATGATATGTATCCTAAAAAGGTGTACATTCAGCTTCCATCTTGGGTTCCAAAAACCCAACATGGTCTTCAATGGTAACTAAAGACACTATCTATTTACACATAGATACCGCAATGTTCCGTCAAGTGTTGCGTCTACAACGAATCAGCTCCCTTAGCAACTGTTCGCTTGGCTAACTCGAACTGCCTTTTGTTAAAAATAAGAGCAAAAATACAATATGAATACATTTTAATGGTTCAAAATGAATACAACAAAGGGATCCTTGAAATAATTGTAGCTGAGCATAGTTTTTGTTTCTGTGATGTATTTTTTATAAATGGCAACATCATTATTATAACAAGGAGTTGTTCTACTAATATTATATTTAGATGTTTTGTTTTTTCGGAGTAATATGTTATCATTTCATATATTTGTCGACTTTGTGTGAAATTGAAATATATCTATTCAACATAGTATTACACTGTATGTTACCTTATTACTATCCACGCCACGTTTTAATGTAACAGTGGAAACTTTTTTGGCTTATTTGAGACTTTGGTATCAAATATTGGTGTATTATATCATGTTGTATGTTTCGAGAAAATAAAATGAAATGGAACGAAAACTTATATCTCATCCTCACCGCTGCATAAAACGAATTATAACCTAGCCGTTCAATTAGCTTAGCCCTGCCGGCTCGCCCTTATTGAGATGAGAGGCTCAGATAGCCATCGTTCTATATAAAACAAGTATCAGACTCCTTGATTAACCATCCACTTTATTCATAAATGCAGAGAAAATGGACTCGAATTATAATATCTGAAGTTAGTTTAACAATAATACATGGTTTAATACTTCTATGTATGCAATATAACATATTATATATATTATTCGCATCTATATAATAAAGTTATAATGTTTGTATGCCAAGTTTCCGACTCCGCAAAGTCAATATATCATTCTTGGGGCAAGGTATCCGCTTCTATAATAAAATTCCGCAGTCATTTTTAACTTTGCCGTTTCATAGATTCAAGTCAATTGTAAAAAATACATTGGTAAAGAAGGCATATTATTCGATACAAGATTATATTGATGATAAAAAAGCGTGGAGTTAATGCTTGTTGACTTCCAGGCAGGAGACATAACATACATATATAATTATATTTAACTAACATGGCTGTATTTTTAGACGTTGAAAAAGAGTAACTACTGAGTTTCTTGCCGGTTCTTCTCGGTAGAATCTTTATTCCGAACCGGTGGTAGCTTTACTTTAAATAGTTTGTTAAATGACGATTCAAAAGTGCTTGTAAAAGTCTACTTGAATAAAGTATATTCTGATTTTGATTTTGTAACAAGCATTTGTTAGCGAGTAGCCCTACCCTCCAATACGGTGCTACGTCATAGGATGTCATAAATAATTATATCGCATTATTATATGTAATGTTTATAATCGAAGCTATTTATTTTACCTTATTATGTACTCATAAAATTATTGTTATAATTAGTTGTTTAATATTTTTTTAAACTTTAATTAATACTATTTTATTTGGCACACTATTTAAGACCGGCACTAATACATATACACACTTCTTTTTTTTAAAAAGATTGATCTGTCACGAGAGATAATGAGATGATGGGAGATTATTGATAAATATATTGGTTGGAGAATTATTATAAAAGGTGATTTTTTTTTGTCATCTTAAACTACTGAAATTACACATTATACTCTATCCACCAGGTTTTTTTTTAAGTGTGGAAAAAAAAATCAGTCCATTAGCATTTATTAAAATTGTATTCAAACAATTCAATTGTATTTATCTAGCCGCCCAGTGGTTAGAACGCGTGCATCTTAACCGATGATTTCGAGTTCAAACCCAGGCAGGCACCGCTGAATTTTCATGTGCTTAATTTGTGTTTATAATTCATCTCGTGCTCGGCGGTGAAGGAAAACATCGTGAGGAAACCTGAATGTGTCTAATTTTAACGAATTCTGCCACATGTGTATTCCACTAACCCGCATTGGAGCAGCGTGGTGGAATATGCCCCAAAACCTTCTCCTCAAAGGGAGTGGAGGACTTAGCCCAGCAGTGGGAAATTTACAGGCTGCTAATGCTAATGCTAAGAAATGCTAATTATAAGATGCTGTTCGAATTTAGAATGTATATCTAACAGCCAAGATCGTTTATAACATATGTTACGAGACTAGCCATATACGGTGCTACGTCATAGGATATTATAATTAATTATATCATTAATAATATCATATATTATAAATATATACAATTATTATTGTAATTAATTGATCAATAATTTGTACAACTTTAGTTAATATTATTTTATGGGATAACATTTAATACTGGCATGTAGCACTATTTCTTATTTTAAAAAATAATTGAGCTGTCATAAGGAAAACAATTGGATGGTTGTGAGGGATTGTAAAGACATATAGAGAGATTGGAGCATCATTGTAAAAAACATAATTTTATTGCCATCCCGAACTACTGAAATTACACATATTATATTCTTTGACTTATTTTAAGTGTCTCAAAGATATATTATGCTATATTTATTTAGACTGTGGTCTCGCAAGTAATCCAATTTTACGCCAGCTTGGCAGAGACGTTATTGCAACTTATTTCCACGCTGACTGTGTCGTGAGACAGACGCCTGTTTGCAACTTTCTTGCGCCTTCAACTTAATCGTCTCGAGTCAAATGCGACTTTTAAGTCTTAAGTTAAGTTTTTCTATGCAATTACTAAAACCCAATCATTTTATTGCTTATTTATTGTCTATTGCTCTGATTAACGTACATTTTGATTTTGTACATGATTATGAACATGAGTTCTTTTAAGCGGCTTAAAGTAATTAGAATTTTAAGTAACAATTGAATTATCTTATCATTGAATTATACCCAAACGTTTTTAATTTTTTTAATACAGTGAAAGCAACCGACAGCTCTCCCTTTTTCTTCCTTTTTGTTATGTAATTCCTATTTATTTTCCTGGTTGTTTTAATTTCGAAGCAGCGTCACAATAATTTAGTATTAAAGGAGCCTCATTAATAAATAAATAAATACTAAATATATAATAAATATTGGACAACATCACATACATCACTCTGATCCCAATGTAAGTAGCTAAAGCACTTGTATTATGGAAAATCAGAAGTAACGACGGTACCACAAACACCCAGACCCAAGACAACATAGAAAACTAATAAACTTTTTCTATATCGACTCGGCCACGGAGGTCGTCAATTAGTTAAGATCTATTACGTATAAGATGGACGACGAGTCTAACCTCTTTGGTCCAAGTACTTCGTGTAATTATGATAGACCTTTACGTACATCTATGTTGGTCTAGTATTTAATCACATCCGTGCTTTTTAAATTTGTATTATATTACAATAGACACAATAAGGGTCTATATTATACAACTTTTATATGAAAAAAAAAAAAAGTTTTTTTTTTCCGGCTTGGAATATCGGCTTTCCTCTTAAATCGTTCTATTTTGGTGATAACCGCATTAAAATTCGTCACTAACTAAAAAAGATCTAACTGTACAGACGACTAGAGCATTTTTATGTTTACGTTTTTACGTCATATAGTAGGCGGACTTGTAACCCGATGGTAAGTGGTTATCGCTGCTCAAATACATCTTTACTATAAAAAATATTAATCATTTCTCATATTATCAATGCATAGCTAGTTCTGATATATAACGGCGAGCCGGCAGTGTTGTTTGGTTCGGGGTCACCATCTTCGTCATACATATTCACAAATAATACAACAAATCGATAGCTGGATTCTCGTATATTGATTTTTACAATATTTCATTGGCCGCGACCACATCTGTCTTATCCTGCTTGACAACTGACATTTTATGTTTTTCTAACGTGACAAAGATTGACTTCACTGGCCATCCAGAATCAAATCTCAAAACTAAGAGATTACAATCAAAGTATTTAATTATCTGACGCTGCGACATATATATATATATATTATAATCTACCATTCACCAAAATATTGAAAAACTATTCACAAGTACTCATTACTTAACAAAGTTATAATTATATTCTAGAAAATGACAAAAACATTAAGGAACTCATATAACATGCAACCGACTACTCAATTTTATATCTTATATCCACTGAAGATGAAGAAAATATGAAGATGGCCGCTCCGCCGCCCGCGTGTCATATATTTTCCTATGCCACGTCGTCTGTCCGGTGACGTCACTTCCCGGCCACGTCACTCAGTCTTCGTTCAACAATAATATTATAATTGATTTGTACAATAAGCTAAATTTCAGCGTTTTAAAATATTCCATAATGCCTTTGGTCAGTCAGATCCCTCTATCTTTTTAACTTCTTGATATAAAATCTACATATACAGTATGCATACATCACTGCACATCCGTATAAATCCCACCAAAGCAGTGTAAAATGCAAGTTTTATATTTTATCTGCGCCTCGGGCTCTCCGAGTCTAATATATACTTCAAATGAAATATGAATGTGCGGTGAAAATATCAAAGGTGAAGTCGAGTTCACACTAACCACATGTATTATACCACAAAATTCAGAAGACGTTGTTTTGAGGTGTATTTGAATTGTCATGACGTTAAATGGCAAAGTCGTTAATATACTCCAGCGTCGTCACTGGTGGTGAGTCTGTGTGCTAGGCTGTACCATCAATTAAAATCTATTAAATATGTCATAACTTTGTGGTAGGACTTTGTGAAAGCCCATTTAAGTAACAATCATTCGTAAATTGTACCACCAAACAGCACTGCTTAGTATTATTGTGGTATCGGTTGGACATATGAGTGAGCAAGTGCAACTACAGCCATAGGGACATTACATCTTAGTTTGAAAGTTTGTTGGCGATTCAAGGATGGTTAAAATTACTAACGGCGTAGATGTCTACGGGCAAAGTGTCACCATCAGGTGGGACATTTGGCCATCCGCCTAACTATTACAGAAATATAATATTATTGCGAACTACATTCAAATATAAAACTTTTTTTATGTGATTGGTGGCAAACGAGCAGGAGACTCACCTGATTGAAAGTGACTTCTACCGCTCATGGACATCTGCAACATCTTGCTTGGCTTGCAGATGCGTTGCCGGCCTTTAAAGAAGGAGTACGCTCTTTTTTTATTATTATAAATAACTGACAAATAGAATAAGAAATAGTTACAACCGTCCATAAACGTTGATGCTGTTAATAATATTAACTATTCAACATAACCAATACATCATCAATCAAAGAAGTTGAGTCCCCTGTGACTATAACTACACTGATTCACTCATCCTACGAACCGGAACAAAACAAATATATATAAATTCAAAAAAAAAATATATTTTGATCATATTGAAGATAATTAGTATGACGATGGTTTCAGCAGTACTTCAGTAAGTTCCTTTAAATCTTTTGAAGAGATTCCTTAGCCTAGCAGTCGAACGTTCACAGATAGATAATTTTTATTTTTTTAAGATCTATACATGTGAACTTACCTTTAAACCGCAAGAACAGAATCACTTACTCTGGTACAAGTATTGTATTCCTCCAACTTTAGTTGTAGAACAATATAAATACTTAATTTCAAAAATAGATTTATTTATATTAATCGACTAAATAAAAGATATACGGCTCCTATCACATTTAAATATCGTTAAAAAATAATATTTTTCTAGTCGACAACATATATCCGCAAAATTCTTATAATCGAGTTATGTCGATATTAAATCCATAAAATTCAATGACATGACAGTTCAACGGGCGGCCATGTTTGACGTTTACGGATGCGTTCAGATTGTGTGTTCCAAATAATAATTCGGTGCAGGGGTGCGGTCTTGATGGACACTTGTCCACAATAAATTATACATCAACGTTTAAGTTATATTTTATATGATAAGTAAATGATAAATTGTATTTGTTTAGTTTTATTTATTTTACTCGAGCGAAACCTGGTTACAGACAGACTTATAATGATACTGATTGTCAGAGCTCGTCACAGCTACAAAAAGTACCATCGAAAATCGTGTTGAATTTTGGAACTCAACTTGAAAGCTGAATGGTTAACTCATCTGGGACACTGGGCATTCAATATTGTCTTAATTTTTTTCTTGATTGTAATTTTTTTGTTTATAGTAAGTAATGTCTTTTTTTGCCAATTTTTCGGTATATATAGTATAAACTGTTTTTTTAATTGTATTATAATAAATCAACTCACATTACCTTAACTTCCATTATATTAAAACCACTCGATACATATATTACTTATAAATTTAACAGCAAAGTCAGCAAATATCCGTCCTTCCTAGTGTGCCCTCCATCTTTTTCTCCCCAGTTGAAAGTCCCGCGCTTCTCCGTGCCAGGCAGTACCAGCTCGCCTCACCGCGCCACGAGACGGCAGTGACGGGAGTGCCACAACACGGTGTCGATAACCGAATCAATAATCATACTTCATACATGTTATTTCAATTTAAAAAAAAACGTATTTAAAAGTCAAAGCTGTACTAAATATTATTATTTCAATTAAAATTATATAAGTATATATAAAAAATCATGACAGTATAATGTTCGTGAAATCGTCTTAAAATTCTATTGTTCATTTTTATTTTTTTTAATATATCTACTTCGTTACGATAACAATAGTAACAAAAACCGTTTTCGAGAGAAGCTGGCACAAACAAAGATTAAAAAATATTGAAATGTTTTCTTTATTAAGAATATGTTATTTCGACATTACAAATAGACGCTTCAATTTTTTTTATTTGATTCTATTTTTGAAAGATACAATAAACGTACATCTTCATGAGATCATTTTTATACATTTTTTTGTACATACACAAAAAACACGCGCTCGCTTTCAAGCGAACAAAGCATTCAAAATATAATATTCCTACTAATCCTCCAATTAAGTTGTAAACTACTAGGAATAGGGACGATAATAGCCCAAGTGATCAGGATTGAACCTGCGACTTTTTACCACTTTAGACAGCCCGAAAACCACGGAGGCACAATAACGGGATATTACTAACCGTGTGAATTGAAAAATCATGGTGATTGTTCATGGAACATTTTAACGCTAATCCGAGCAGCGTCAAATGATGTGTACTACATATTTATTAAACAATAATCAATTGTTAATTGCAATGAATATATTAAATGATCAAATTAAATACTTAAGCGGTTGAAAAAAAATAATGAGTGGCCGATAGAGAAATATTTGATTAGAACTTTATTTGCATAACAAGTATTATATTGCTCCATTTAACCAGGAACACAAAATATTAGTATTTCCAAAACGCCATTTTCAAAATCTTCAATAGTGTTAGTTCTTTGTGCAAGCCCGCCTGAGTAGGTACCACCCACTCATCATACATTCTACCACTACAGTATTCAGTATGGTTGTCTTCCGGTTTGAAGGGTGATTGAGCCAGAACAGGCACAAGGGACATAACATCTTAAATCCCAAGGTTGGTGGCGAGTTACCAATGTAAGAATGGTTATTTTTTATTACAGCACCATTGTCTATGGGCGGTGGTGGCGACTTACCATCAGGTAGCCCATTTTCTTGTCAGCCTACCTTTATCATAAAAAAAAACTTGTAGTCACTCGCCCACTTCGGTATACCACACTCAGTATTTAAGACACCTTTAATCAATACACGTGACTTTAAATACTACCCAAAAATAATACATTAAAATATAAACATACATAAAATACGATTAACAAACGAATAAGAAAAAACGTCCATATACGTTAAATTATTTAGTCCACTCATAATCAAATCCACTCAGAATTTCCGGTATTCAACGATAATGGAAAGTAGCCATCACCAGCAACTATGGGATCTACTGTAATCCTGTAAATAGCGCTTCTAACACTAATAGGATATTTGGATGTATATAAATGTACAGACAGAACGAAAAATGTTTTAACAATATTGAGTTTTATATAGGAGATTATATGGGAGAGCAGAGATGGCCCAGTGGTTAGAACGCGTGCATTTTAATCGATGATTTCGGGTTCAAACCCAGGCAAGCACCACTGAATTTTCATGTGCTTAATTTGTGTTTATAATTCATCTCGTGCTCGGCGGTGAAGGAAAACATCGTGAGGAAACCTGCATGTGTCTTATTCCAACAAAATTGTGCCACATGTGTATCCACCAACCCGCACTGGAGTAGCGTGGTGAAATATGCTCCAAACCTTCTCCTTAAAGGCAGACGAGGCCTTAGCTCAGCAGTGAGAAATTTACAAGTTGTTAATGTGAGTTTTATATATAACTTGGTGGAAGGACTTTGTGCAAGCCTGAATCGGTAGGTACCACCCACTCATCATATGATGTAGTTCTGACTGGGATTGACGGTTTGTGTGCTATACACTAAGTTTTACAAATTTCATACGGGTAAAGCCGCAGGTTCAGCTACCGTCAGAAGGCACATACAGTGCTCAGTTACCATCAGAATTACAGGCACACATTTGTGAGTCTGCCTGCTTATTTGACATAGAAAAAAAAAAAAAACTGTCTACCTGCTAATTTGAAATAGAAAAATATATATAATAATATGATACAATAAATATTATGTCCGTCTGTACGTCATTATAAGCTTAGATCATTGGTAAGATTGTTCTATGAACGTTATTGGTTCTACAGCTTCAAGACACGGTTTGTTAATAATCTTTTCTGATTATGTTTGTACTTTCGTCTATTCTCGTAGACCATCGAATATTATTCCAATCGACGGAGAAAAGGTAAATAAACACCTCCTCCTCCCCCTCCTCCGAATTTATATGTTATTACAGTTAAGGGTGAATTATTATGAAAGTGTTGTATTAAATTAATAATATCGATTTTCACTGATACATATTTTTTTATTGATACAGAGTTGCCTTTTTTACCAGGTAGGTACGAAGTTAGCTTTTGTTATTATATTATATTATGTATTAAATAACAGACAAAATAAAATAATTTAAAATTTTTGAGAATAATTAAATAAAAAGAGAATTTTTTTTTTTTTGTAAAAATCCCATGTGAGTTACAAAATAATTTAAAAAAAAATAAAAATATTTATCATTCATAATCTTTTGACACGTTACACTCTGACATTGCATAGTTCAATACATAGTTCAATTCCTTTAATAATAATAATATAATATAATATGTAGGTGGTACAATAAAACGATTAAAACTATAACAAAAATACATTTAAATAATATTATATAAAATCGTATCGAATAGTAAGACAGAATAAGACAGAGAGGGACTCCTAGAGGGGACGCTTTTCCTTACGTAACGATTTCTACCAGTTCGCTGTATTTTAAGCCGCGTTAAAGAACGCAACTAGGTAGGAGATTATCATTGTTATAAATCACCATCAGTATTAAAGTAAAAGATTTAGTCAAGTCAATTCTAATCATATGGTTTATCTTATTAATTATTATTTATTATATAATAGCTTAAAAAAATGTATTTTTAGGAATCAGAAGCGGTTTTACTTAAAAAAAATATATTTCACAACAAAAAAAAAAACATACAAAAGATAGAAATTAAAATCACATTTTAAATAATAAACTTGATTAGTACTAAATATTACAAGATTTCAAAATTAACAATAAGCAAATCGTAATAAATGACAAAAAATAACAAATCGGACTTTCAAAGTAATAACAAAGTAAACAACACGTTCGTTCAGCACAACGACCCAAAACAAAAGTGAACCTGAGTAGACCACGCTGCCTGTTTTTATAGGGTATCGGCAGTTTTTTTTTTTGTTAATTAATGTAGTTGTCATCTAATAGTATTATATTTCTTATTTTTAATTATTATGCTTATGTTTAATGCATATTTTCAATAATTACATTGTGTAATATGATAATGTGTGGTGAGACTACCTGTAAGTAGTAGAACTTTTGCCTTGATAATTTTGAAATGTAATTTTTTTATTTTTATTTTGGATGTGATATTGTATCTACTGTTGGTTGTCCTAATGAAAATAAAATAAAATAAAATGGTTCAAAAAATTATGACGATTGTCTGTGACCATATCCATAGTGCTTAGTCCCGACTTCGCTCGGCTAGAATAACACCTATATAAAACCTTTACATCATACATATCTATTGGTGCGCGTTTTTTCCGATAATTTCAATAATCATCAGCAATTTTCAGCAAATTTATCAAGACTTTAATAAACAATAAAGTACTCCGCACGTTATTGAAAACCGTATAAAGTTTTTTCCCAGAATTGTATTAAATGTAAAACTACAACCGGTTCGGTATGTAGATTCTACCAAGAAACTCAAATAACTCAATTCAACACAACTCAACTCAACCCAACTAAACTCAACTCAAGTAACTCAATAGTCACACTTCTCCAACATTTGAAATACAGAGGAACCTCAATCAATTACGATTAAATTTATACAAAATATCCAAGAAAGTCAAGAATTCTAGTGAACGCTTCTTTATCATCTTTATAATCTTGTGTTGAATATGCTTTATTTATTCATCTATTTTTATCAAACGATTTATATTTGTGAATCAACAAAGTTACTTTACAATGACATCTCCCCATTTATTAGCAGATACACTTAAACACTTATTTCAATTGATAAGTCTTCTGGGAGGGTAAACCGCTTCGTTACGTAACGCGTTACGGCGCCAGTCTATCTGCCATCCCTTTCTCATACATCCTTAGTAACAATTATTGAATATGTACATTAGAATTTTTATTAATATATAACCTTTCCTTACCTTATCATATCAATAAATATAAAATTTAAGTAATAACCTAAACTTTTCTCAAGTTAAAGTTAAACAATTTCGATTTTAATTGTTCAACTTAGATTAGTTTCAAGTTATAACTTCTAAGTCGGGCGTCCCGAGACGCAAACATATATATTTTTTAATTTAAATTCAGATATATATCAATTAGATGCTAGTTTTTCCATGGAATTCAAAAGAGAATTACAAATACGACAAACAATTCCTCCCATAATTTTTCAATCCGAAAGCCCCGATCGTAGAATACTAAACAAAACTGCAAATCGCGGGATTTTACATAAAAATTACGGCGTTTTGTTCTCGAACAATCGAATAGGGCTGAATCTATACTAATATTGTAAATGCGACAGTAACTCTGTCTGTTACCTCTTAA
This sequence comes from Vanessa tameamea, assembly GCF_037043105.1. Taxonomy (NCBI): domain Eukaryota; kingdom Metazoa; phylum Arthropoda; class Insecta; order Lepidoptera; family Nymphalidae; genus Vanessa; species Vanessa tameamea. The sequence goes on from NC_087333.1 coordinate 7,601,906, forward strand.
CGCTTAAATCGCCGAACCTATTTAGATGAAATTTCGAATGGAGACTATTTGAGTCCCGGGAAAAGACATGGGCTACTTTTTTTAAATCAACCCCCCGATATAAATTGAGAGATGACAGTTTTTGTGCTATACGTTAAGTTTTAAGTAAAGCCGCAGGTTAAGCTAGGTGTTTAATATCGTTTGAAGTATAATGGAAGCTAGGAACAGGGAATATTGGTACTAAAGTACAATACGAAGCTAATTTTATTCAAAACTAGAACAAGTCCGAACCGTCCGAGCTCTTGGTATGTGAAATATAATTATTGCCTCAGTAGAAATCTTTTTCTTTGTGATATATGTAGGCAGGCAGGGAATTGGGCCACCTGATGGTAAGTCACCGCTGCCCATATAAATAAGCCATCGCCACGTACATAGCCAATGCGCCACCAACCTACGTACCCCACCGACTACGTTTTGAGCCGAGGTGCGATCTCAAAGGATACACCCTCAGGATGAACGTCACTCTCGAGTTCGAAAGGGCTCAAGTTTCAAGGCTGAGTCTAGTACTCGCCCCAACGTCCGGATGACGTTGTAAAGGTCAGTAGGGCCAACAGCACTACTACAAACACGATACAAAAAATAACAACCTTTGGAGCTAAGATATTAGGTCCCTAGTGCCTTTTAAACTGGGTCACTCACGCTTCAAGCTGGAACACAACAATACTAATGATTGCTGCTTGGCGGTAGAAAATATGATGAGTGGGTGGTACCCACAAAACCCTACCACCAAATGATCTTCTCCAAATGATTTACAATAAATTGCCCAGAGCGATAAACATTTCAAAGTCGTATATTTTTAAACTTAAATTAAACAAAAATGTAATAACACAACATAATTAAAATAAAATAAGTAATGTTTTACGCACTGATTTTTCCACTCTGTGACAATGAGTTTGTATTCTGTATCGTTATTCAATGATAGTGGAATTGAACTGTTAAACAGTTTTTAATAGTCAGAACAGAACAGTTAAATTGTAAATAGTTTTGTGAATGTTCTTATATGTTAATTTACTAACAATTAATGTAGAGCCGAGATGGCCCAGTGGTAACGCGTGCATTTTAACCCATGATTGCGGGTTCCAACCCAGACATGCACCACTGAATTTTCATGTGCTTAATTTGTCTTTATAGTTCATCTCGTGTTCGACGAAAGTAAACATCGTGAGGAAACCTTTTTTTTTTTCGCTGGAAAAACGCGTTACGCGGTTCCCCCGCGTGGGGTTATGTGGGACTCGCCGGTGCCCAAGATGTTGGCGGCACACCGGAATACCCATTAAAAAACCAGCGGTATCCTCTCCGTTTCATCAGTGAGCGCCATGGGATCGCTTTCGCATGCTACCTTGACGCCCTGAAGGTCAGTCCGCTTATGCGGGTCTCTAATTCCTAGGGTTCCTAGAATTCCCGGGGTACTGAGAACCCTCCTAGCCCTAGCGGCGCCTATTGAGGCAGGTTATGGGTTTACAAAGAGTCTACTACTATTGTGCCTTCATAATTAAACTAAGTCTTGACGAGATGTCCGAAGGTGAAATTCAGCAGACGGGATTAATCCGAACAATTCCTCGGAACATTCCCCGTGATAAATTCTGTAGAAGATGCAGAGCGATTCAACATCTCTACGCAAAGCCAAAGGATCAAGCAGATCGGAAAGGGCTTGATCGTCGATAATTCGAGCCGCTCCACGTTGGATACGGTCGAATGGAAGGAGCTGGTACTGGGGAGCACACGCCCAGAGGTGAGAGCAGTACTCCATGTGAGGCCGAATTTGCGCCTTGTATAGTCTTAGGCGATGGGCCGACGTGAAATACTGTCTTGCCTTGCTGAGCACACCGAGCTTTTTTGATGCCAATTTGGCTTTGCCTTCCAATTGACCGCGGAACTGAATGAGGCTCGAAATATCAACGCCAAGTATTCCGATACTAGCTGTGGCGGCTAATGGAATGTTCTTAAATCGTGGAGATACGACAAAAGGTGTTTTTTTAGCAGTTAACGCGCAAACTTGCGTCTTTTTGGGGTTGAAATGGACTAGGTTTAGCCGGCCCCAGTTCGAGACTTTGTTTAACGAAGACTCGATTTCAGACACAAGTTTGTTCCGGTTTTCTTCGACGTTTTCCCGAGAAATATTAATAAGGTGAGAATCGAAATCGATAAAGCCGAGTTTAGTCACAGGACCATCACCATGTTTAAGTTTAATTAGTACTTTAACACACATTAGGAGATCTTATGATATATCTTTGGCACATAAATGAAGATAGTATTTTTATGGCGAAGGTTTTATGCCATGACGTTTAATAATATTTTAATAATATTTTTACAATCAGATTCATTATCTGTCCAAATACTAAGCGCTCATTGGACGTCTTATCAACTGCCCTTGACCAATTGCAAATTTGATCAAAGAAAAATTAGATAATTTGAATTTGATCAGCACTTCAGAACTTGAAGATATGTGTACGTATGTATGTGTATATATGTATGTATGTGTTTTTGTTTTTAATAATGTAGTACGGCGAACTGTCAAATGGACCATTCGATATACCACGGCCCGTAGACACGGACACTGTTAAAAATGATAAAACTTTTATAAATCCTTATGTATTAACTATTAGTGCAATAAAGCATAAATAAATAAATAAAATAAATACTCCTTTCATCGGACTCAGATTTATTCGTCCTTTGTGCTTATAGTTAAACTGACTCACGCATCGTTCAAACCAGAACATAGCACTAGTAAGCAATGCTACTTAGAGGTCGATGTGATGTGAACCTACCAAAACGGGCTTGCACAAAGCCCTATCAATAATCTTCAGCTTTAAAATTTAACCCTCATATACAATAGTTTTAATTACCTATAAACTGTATAAAAATGATACGGCAATTAGTTTAAATCTAAAATTATACACAATTTTTAATGTTTCCATTACTTGCAACTTTGCTTATTATCTGGAGGATATCATTTTAAATAAGTATATTCATTGCTAGTACGGAATGATATACATTACTCATGATAAAAAGAATATGACTCGAGAGAGTATAAGATTTATATAAAAGATATAAAACCTTTTAAAGGTATAGATTTGTTACGGCGAATTCTTTTTCTAACGAAGCTGCGTTACGCGGCTTACAGTTGAGTGACTTTCAGAAAACGTAAGGAAAAGTATTATAACCCTTCTATTTGCCCCCTCATTAATTCTATTATATGTGGCTTTATATTTTACACGTATTTTTTTAAATATTGTATTGTTATGTAATATATAATATTCAGCAAAAGCAACGTCGTTCCAATCGCGTATGCCACGACACATCTCTTTTTAAACCAGTAGAAAGTAAAACTAAGTCACCTAAATTGTACGCTTGGAAGATGAGATTTAAGTATTTTTAACTTGCCCAAAAGTAAAATTTTGACATTATAGCTTTTCTACCTTTCCACTGACGATATGTCTGAAACACTTGAATCTTAAAAGACTTATTGCTGGGCTGATGTTGAGGATAATGAAAGTCACTAACTGGTTCACGATTTATTAACGAGACGGTACAATTATACGGACTGTGACGCACTGTTTTTCATATGCAATGTTTCGACTTTTATACATGATATCAAAGAGTAAGAGATACACAGATGTGAAACATTTTAGTCATAGAACATGTGAGCTTTATCAATTGTTTACTTTAATACCTATGTGCATATACGGCACAGACTATTGCAGACTCAAACCCAGAAGTCGTGAGCAACAAACACGGAAATAGAACTGATTTAAATGAATGTAAAAGTTTGAAGAGGAAGACAGTTTTAAGTGAGACAGGAAAATCCCATTAATAGTTTATCATAAGAGATTACGAAATAAGCTAAAAAATAAATGAAAGGAATAATAAATCCACTAGGGTTCTTCTGCTAGTTCTACTCTGGCCAGAGTATTTATATCCCAAAACAGTGATAATCGATTCTTTATTAAATATAGACACTGAAACTCGGAATTACTTGTGAAATTAGGCCACTAGACCAACGAGACATTCGTATATGTATATCTAGAGTAAAAATAAATAATTTTGAAATACTTTTTAAGAAAATTATTCAGATAAATCAACGATATAAATGATACTGCCGAAAAACACTTCATTAATAAAACTCAATCCAATCTGAGGACTGGAACACATCAATACTTAACTTTTGAAAATATGACGTGAATATTTACAATGTGCAACAAAATTGGTACGTAACGATCCGTACCTTTTTTTTATTTCCTTGGTAAAGCTCATGACGCGTTTCCCCCATATAAGGTGGTGATGTAGGACTCAACAGTGCTGAAAGCACCGGAATGCCCACTAAAAAACCAGTGGTACCTTCGTCTCTTAACGTAACAGTATCGTGTTGTTCATTACCATTTACCATAAATACTTAAATACAAGTAAACATAAATCTGTAATTGGACTCCGACGAAAGGTCAGTTCGTCGTCTGTTTTCGCGTCGATTACAATATACCACGACATGACGTCATAACGTATTGATTTGGTCGTCCTAGTCGAATATGAAATGTTTCACTGTTGTTTACACCTTTAAAGACGTATCACTTTGTATGTTACCCAAGTCAGATATTAATTTTAAGTGCTTAGTGATAAGTTGATGATGTAACTTTTTCAATAAATAAATAAATAATAAACTCTTCCTCCATACTAAGCCATACTAAATTGAACCGAAGTTAGAGAAATACAAAAATATTAAATTATCGAAAACATAAAATTCGGCGTATAGAGGCCGCACCTCTCGTTCTTAATAATACATTTCTCTTAATGCTTCATTGGCTCTGGCAATCTTATAATATTATATATTTAGCTTTAAAGAATATGTATAATCTAATTACGTAACTTTAAAAAACATTTTTGTTGGACATAGTATAATAATCACTTGTCTTTGTGTAACGGGATGTTATCTTACAGTTTACAGGGTTCTTACCCTTAGTAAAACAAACATAAAATCAATTTATCCTTTACTAGCTGTGCCCGCGACTTCGAGCGCGTTGTTTGAATTTAAGTTATTCGGATATTGTAGCGTGATTTTATTTTTATTCTATATATAATTCTAAAATAAAATTAGCCCAAGTTACTCCTTATTACATCCGCTATCTGCCAGTGAAAGTCCCGTCGATCGGTCCAGCCGTTCCAGAGATTGACAGACAGACAAAAATTGTAAAAAATGTTATTTAGGTACATGTACCGTTTATACATACATATGCATTTAGTAAAAATGGGTTATTTTAATATTACAAACAGACACTCCAATTTTATTATATATATAGATTAAACTTAAACATACATATCTGTTTCTAAATAACAAAAATCAAAAATCAAAATCAAAATATTCTTCAATCAAGAGTCATAAAAGTACTTTTGAATCGTCATGTTATACTATTGAATTAAATTTAAAGCTGACAAACATTTAAACTTAATCAAGCTACCGCGGCATTTCACAGATTTAATCTGATAGTTCTCAAGAGGCTGCGTCACTTAAGCATCGCACAGTGCACGTGCAAATGAAACGGCTCTAACTCAGCCTTAAGCCGGCCTCAGCGCTCGTTTGCTACTGAACGAAGGCGACCACAATTTTGTAATTACCGGAACAAAAACAATTTATTTTAAAACACTTATTTATTTTCAAAAAAAGTGATATTATTATGAATTAATACTATGAAAATTGTATAAGGCTTAACCAATAACAGTTTCTGATTCATATTAATACAATTATTTTAAATCTTTCCTGTATGCATATTTATATAATAATAAAATAATAAATTAAATTAAATAGAAAAAGATATATTAAGCACTATATACAATTATATATTATAAAATTTATCACTGATATTATTAATGCCATTCCTTTATCTATCACTATATTATAATTATAAATAATAATATATTTCTAATTTATTCAGTAATTAGTAAATAATGCATTTATATGTGTTTATCTAGCGACTGTGATGGGCGTTAAAGAGTTGGAGCGGTTTGTTTTGGAGTGAGTATTCCGTGAATACCATAATGTAAAGCGAGTACAAAAAAAATCCATGATCTATATCTTTTGTATTACATAATTTCATGAAAGATGCAAAAAATCCAATCCTTTTAACATTTGACCTAGAATTTGTAAGCAGACGTAGTGTGGGTGGGGATTTTTGATATTTCTTTTATAATAGTATACCTAACAGACCTATTTCAATTTCTAACTTTATTATAAGCGAATTATCGTAAGCTTACCCAATTTTTTTGTCTATTTTTACCGGACAAGTAGTTGTACTTTTGTATCTTATAATTTCTTACGTCATAACATGAAAGCAAGAGAATATTATTTAAATATATTATTGTAAAATATATTAACTATTATAAAAATTATTAATTGAACATTGACACAATGTCACGCATGCTATATAACGTATTCATTTTTATTTTTAAAGTAGTTAAGTAATTACATTAAAGAGAATTCAATTAATCCTACATAAAAATTTACAATATCCTTCCTAGGTAGCTAAATTTTTTTCAAAATATCTTTCGTAAACCCGACAGTTAAATAGGAAAAATTGACGGATATTTTGGATTTTACCCATCATTTTTAAAAGCCGTCCATCAAAATTATGTCATAATCAAGTCATATACAAGAACTTGTTATGTTCATTTAATTATAACAGGGGACTATAACGCTATATTGGATTTTCTGCTCATCAAAATATTTTGATATTAACGAAGGCATATTTTATTAATCTTATATTAACTCAAATATTACGCTTCACAAACTAAAGTTATAGTAATGATTGAAAACTATTTAATAGAAGCTATTTAGTAACAGTTATCTTAAATGGTATAAAATATTAAGCCTATAAATTTGAAATTTAAAATTTGAATATCATGGCCACCCTAATCTGATTGAATTATATGTATAACGTTATATCAAGACTGTTGTTAACGGTATTAATTATTCTACTAAACTAGTACTCCATGTTTATTTGCAACGAACGCTTCAGTTGGATTTGCAAATATTACGAAACAGACATTCCTTTGCGATTACAGCTAATAAATATACCAATTTAAATTCCGTCGAGACTTCGATAGCGTGTTGTTTTTATTGTCATTAAAAAAAAGTTTATTGCTACATTGCGAATATTAGTTTATGTCTCAGACTGCGAAGCATACAGGTATCTAGTATGTGGTTTCCTTAAAAGTAGAGCTGAAGTAGAAACACACAGATCAGAAAAACCAAAGAGCCTATCCGCATTATAATCTTTGATATTATCTTTGGGTTAATACATAATAACTTTGGAAAAGAAAAAAAAAATATTTTATGATTACACTATTTTTTTATTGTCTATTGAAGGACTAACACAAGGACAATCTTTTGTTCCGTGATCACCACCAGTATTGGCGCTGTAAGAAATATTAATCACACCAATGTGTTACAAATTTCGGGAACTAAAAAGCTATGTCTCTTGTGTCTGTAAATAAACTGGCCCACTTACCTTTCCAAACTAGAATAAGTTATAACTGAGTACCTACCTACACAAACAGGCTTGCGTAAAGCTCTATCACCAATTTTCCTGATTAAGCCTGACAACACGAGCAACTATCGATTTCGTCTAATGGCTTGGTTTTTAGCTACGGTCCATGAGGTCCAAAATCCTTTTTCGCTTTTTATACTTTTTTTTATAACTTTTTGAAACAGTAAGAGTACGTTCAGAACTTGATAGTGTCACTTCTATGCCTAGGAAAGCGTGTCTAAAACTGTTGCTGCTGCAACAGTTTTATGTCTCCAGTAATGTCAAATGACCTCTTAATCAGGGATAAATGAATAATGAGTGCAAACGAATGCACTACAATATCTCCTAAACGGTTGGCTAATCTCCGTTAAAAAAACAATAAACTGCTGAATGACATGAACTCAAAACTATTAAATTATTTTTTATCTTGTGTTTTAGGGACGAAATATACGTACATTAAAAAAAATTAACACCCAGGCTTTTAAGTACGATTTTGTAAAATCACCAGGGTCGAATACCAGGTTTTTAAATATTTTAAAAGTATTTGGCAATTGAAATTCGATCTAGCCCGTATCCAAACGGAATATACTTGCATAGAAAATTAAACCGTGTAATCTCATAAGTAAAGGGTACAGTCGTATTTGCGAAAGAAAAACTTGGAAGGTGAATGTTTTTTGTTATGTAAATGTATTTTGGATATACGATTGTGCGTCTTAATTATATGATGATATGATTGATTTCCGCTACCAGAAAACTAGCACTACTTTGAAGCGAAGCTTTAACTTTAAAACCCGGTAAAATAAATACGCCTTTTACCGTATATTATGTTTATTCATTATGCAAACAAACTGTTGACTGGTATATTGGTCTAGTGCCTAGATATAAGGCCGTGGACCCCGAGATCCTGGAATCAAACGCCAGGTCGTGCTGATAAAATTGTATGTTTTCCGTAGAGAATGTAGTAAACTCGGAAAGCATATAAAGACTTTGACCCTGCACGTGAACTCTTTCCGGTCGAATCGGATTTGCCGTGCCATCGGATTATGAGAGTGAGTGATAGGAGAGTCATCACTTGTGTACTATAATTAGTCCTGCGTAGTTCATCATCATCATCGTCATCATCATCATATGTCAAGTAAAATTAGTTTGTAGTCGATTTTTACGTGAAATTAAAGTATCAATAAAAGGCACTATATTTGTAATTCCTTCTACTTTTATTGTATACCACACAGAGAAAATAAATAAATACAACATACATCCAGCCTTAATAAAAGACGCGTACAATTTTGGCAACCTTATCGCTATATACCGATCTCTTCCAGGCAACCAACGGTGTAGGTTAAGCTCATAGAATATGAGATGGGCGGTGCAGCAATAATAAATAAAATATACTGAATAAATTTGTACTTCTAAACAAAGACCTAAAAATTATAGAAAATCAGCCTCATTACAAAATCCCAAATGGCCAGTTTAAACTAGAAAAAACTGGTGAAAAGTCTACAAAAAAAATCCAAAATTCATTGTCACCGTAATACCGTCTGATTATACAAGAGCCGTGTAGCGTCGCGAGTGTCGTTCCCAACGTTAATTGTTCTACTGAACCAATTCCTGTTTCGTTGAAGCTATGACTTAAGCGATATGCCGGTAGGTGAGAAATTTGAATATATATTTTAATACAAACACAATAGAGTTGTTTTTTATTTAATTATTATATTTTATATCCATCAAAGTCTTGAGGTAGCGCTTTGCAGCCCGTGTGGGTAAAATCCCTTTCTCATCACAATTTAGATAATCTGTATTGTTGTTGTATTGTTTCAATGGCATTGATATGCGGTCGGTCAAATGGGCCACCTGGTGGTAAGTAGCCACTACCCATTAGATATCGGTACCGTGTGTAATTTTAATAATTTCTTACACAACCATTGCGCCACCTACCTTCGATACATGGAGACATCACAGTGTCTTGTGGCTGTAGTTACACTGGATCACTCAACCTTCAAATTGGAACACAACAATACGAAGTAGTACAGTTTGGCGATAGAATATATAATCAGTGCGTGGTGCCAACCCAGACGTGCTTGCTCAAACCCTACCACCTACCACCAAGTAATTACAACAAGAGCTATAAAATGGTGTTTATTATAGTTCACAACGGATTGGTAGATAAAAAGATATTTATATATTTTGTAGTGACGGTGTATATGGAAGAAGACTATCTATTGGCACCTGCTGTCTTGAATTTGATAATTTAAAAAAATATATCTTAACATACTTATCTTCCCGAATGTCCGTCCGGAATCTACGACTTCTTTGCAGATATATATATATATATATATATATATATATATATATATATATATAAATATAATAAATATATATATATATATATATATATATATATATATATTAATAATCAATCCTCGAACTTAAATCGTGATGATGCCAACTAATAAAAATAAAACTTACAAATTAAAAATAGATCAGACATAAAACAAAAACTTTTTTTTAAATTACTGAATAGTATAATGTTCTGTGTTCAGTGCAGTCGTATTTCTTGCTGTTTACGGCAAAAAAATATTCAAATCCTGCACATTATATATATATATATATATATATTGTTACAATAAAAATACTTATAAAAATATTACTATATATTGAAGACCCAGCTTCAAGTAAATAGGAACGTCAAATAATTAACATTATTTAATATAGTTTACAATATTTATTTTTCCAGTTTTTATTACAATCGTCCATTATCTTCCGCTTTCCACCCAGATTAACAATTCCCATGTCAAATTCAAAAATATTCTTCCTCTACTTTTTTTATAAAAATGTCAAACAAAAAAGTATTCATCACATTTATATAATTCTGTGATTGAATATAACTCAATAGCTAAAAGCTATACAACCTTAAATGATTATTTATAAATATTTTATATAAAATAATTTATAGGCTTACAATATTAATACTTTAATAAAAATTGATTTACAAATGTTAGTATGTCCTGATGCGGTGTCAAAGGAGATCCAATCACAATCTACATAATATAAAAGGCAATATCCTGACTGGCTGACTGTCAAAGCACATCCGAAGACCTTCGTCTCGTAGCCTAGAACACACTAAGAAATGATTTTGCTAAGCTTCGATTTTAAGATTATTATAGAACTATTTTAAAATCAAAGTTTAGAATTAATCCTCATTCAATTTCCAGTCGTTATTAATCGTCCTTAGAGTTTTGTTACTTAAAATTACTTGTATGATTATGGTATTCCTGATAGCTTCAATATTAAGTGGTATTTTGATTTCGATATGGTTGACTAATTGGCGCGCCTTGGGGGTAAAGACGACTCGTATGCCATACGGCAAACGGCTTGCCACTCGCATATTGTTCCGTCACAAAACTTAAGTATGTTTTTTAAACAAATGCCATTGCTTATTTTTTGTCTAAATTTTACTAAAATCAAACAGCTTATATATATATATTGGCGACTTATATTCTTAAAATAAACTAATAAATACCACAACTTCTTTTAGTCGTTTCATTTCATTAGAAATTCCTGTCCCGTGACGCCCTGTATCTTTTCTTTGGTTTTTAATGAACCGCTCTAAAAATTCACTAATATATTTATTTGATCTTGCCGCGTGTGAGACGGCGATTAAAGTTAGTTAACAACATATACTTATACATTTCTTTTTTGTTAAGTATAAGTAAAGTATAAGTAGATGCTCTGGCAAATGGGTACCACACAATGGTAGGTGGTACCACTGTATATAAGATTTTGGCACCACCCTTGGGAACTGAGATATGACATCCCTTGCATCTGTATGTAGTTACACTGGCTCACTCAACTTTTAAAACTAAATTCAACAAGCTTAAATATTTCTGCCAGGCTATGGAATATATGATAGGTGGTACCTACCTACCACCAAACAAATATATATACTATAAAATAAACGAATTCAAGAAAATCCTTCCATGCGACCTCAATCAGCAAAAGCTACAGAACTAGAATTTAAAAATTTGGCACGAACAGGACGAAATCTAAAACTTACTGATTTCTCATCCCATTTGGAAGATGGGTTTTAAAGGAATTGGTTCAAGTCTTCGATATTGGAAAGGCATTTTTTTTTAAAGAATTCATTCGAATTACAAAAATAGACGAAAAGGAAATAATGACTTCTCACTGGGTAACTTTAATCATCAATTTCGTTGCCAATAATTATTAAAAGTAAAAAGTTTTGACATTAAATATATTTTTCGTCCCCAAAAAATAAGTTTTAATATTTGCTAAACTGTTTTTGAAATATGAATATTCTAAATTTGCAAATTTAAAATACTATAAAAAAATTTTCACGTACAAAATATAGAGAAAACTAGATAAACAAATATGGAGCAAAATTATACTGAAAAAGTTCCGCGTCATAAAATAATTTGCGATTCATACATTTGTTTGTGTACAGGGAAGATGGCCGAATGGATCCCAAATTATTCTTCCCTGAAAATCCAATGGTTCAAATTAGTGCAAGTGTATACATTTATGTTGTTGCATTGCATTCCTTAAAGGCCGGCAATGCGACTGCAAGCCCCCCGGTGTTGCAGATGTCCATGGGCGGTGGTAGTCACTTTCCATCAGGTGACCCTCCTGTTCGTTTGCCATCTATCACATAAAAACAAATGTGCATTGTGCACACTAGTTGTCCCTCGCGTTTTAGGGAGCGAACCAGAAGTTCAAACTTGTTTCATAGTAAATTTCATCAAACTCAGTTTAGTCGCCGGGAAAGAGCAACAGAAAGACAGACAGAGTTACATTCGCATTTATAATTTTCATATATATATGTATATTCTTGTAAAAGCGAAATACCACTCAATGCTTAATCACGAAAGCTTAGAAACTGTAACACCTACAAACTTGAAATTTGGCGGGTTCCTTTTAAGGTATAGACATCCTCTAAGAACGGATTTTACGAACGAATTGTGACGTACATTCTATTAACACTAGGAACAAGAATAAACTTGTTACTCCAAGTACCCGATTACACAGGGTTAGTAACTCTTTTTTGGGGCAATGTATACGTTTTTACAACAGGATCCCAGAAAACGTTCAAAATTATTCAATTATAAAATTCAAAAGAATCGTTAAAGAGCGTTTGTGTGCTAAAGGATATTACAACACTAATTACTTTTTAGTTGACTGCACACCTTGGGAATGAAATGATCGCCTCCAGGCTGTTTCAAATAACTAAAATATAATTATCATTGTACATACAAATGGTTAAAATATATATATATATATATATATATATATATATATATATTGTTACAAACAGAAAATGAAAATGATCTTTTTAAAAATATTTTAATGGCGGCCAACAGACATTTTTCTTCTATAACAGGCAATCGATATATTCGGACGGCTAAGCGGTTAGACAAGTGCCGCCAACCATCGTCCTTATATATCCGGTCGTAGTGTTGCCATTTGTGACTTTAATTTTCTTCTAACAATATATATATCCCGCTGAGTTTCTTTCGCCGGTTCTTCTCAGGTCCGAGGTGCTAAATTCCGAACCGGTGGTAGATTTTTGACAATCAATAAGCAAGTGTAAACACTTCTATATTGAATAAAGATTTTTGACTTTGACTTTGACTTTGACTCCATCCATAAGGGGGTAGAATGTGGGTTGGAATATTGTGTTTTATAAAATTCGCGCAGATAAAGCAAGATTATGAATATAGATAAAATATTTTATTCAAGGCATAAATTATAGAGTTCCTGGCGATACTAATTAAATTGCATTCCAAATCAATGGTCACGCGCGTGACGACGCCACGACTCTGCCTTTATAAATTTACTGGTCAAAAAAATCTTCAGTAATAATTTAGTTCTTCGTGTACAATTCAAAAATGTGCCCATTTCTTTTCCGATTTGATTTCGTGTGTTTCATTAAAATGACCTCTAATTTAATAGAATAAGGTCTATGTTTGTATAACGTGATTTTTGTTAGGTTGTGAAAAGTTTTCTACTTCTGCAGAATTTCTGATCGAACGCATTCGATACGGAACGCGGAAATCTTGTTATGAGCGTTTTAATGGAAAGAGGATGTCCATTAAAATTTCATTTATATTTTGAATATAATTCAAATACCCGGTTTTCTTATTGTACGTTGCCCTTTTTGACAAAATGTTTAGTGCCTAGTGCCTAAAGAAATATTTAGTTAGTGACTAAATATTTCTTTAATGGTCCGCATGTGTTTTATACTTACTGCCTTTTTGGATTTCATTTGTAGCTGATACGCTAATACGATAATAAAATGCTCACTTGTTATCGAATAAAAAATATCTGTGCTAAAATTTAAGGTTATCATCATATTGTAGGCAATTGAACATAAATGATATTTACACTTCAAATATGTTTTTGTTGTTCTTTTGCTCCAATAAAGCATCATAACGGAAAAACATTTGGATCAAAAAAATTTTGTCAAAGTTTTCAAACCAACTAAAAAAGTAACCTTAAATGTATCACTGCTGTTGCCAAAAAGTCTACTCTTTTTTTGTCACAGTTTTTTGAAGTTTCGCCACCACGCTGATCCAGTGCGGCGAGATAAAAACAAAACATCACATTAAAACCTGATATTCTGATAAAGCCATCCCGGCTAACAACTCCCCACACCCTCCCTTGAAGACTTACCATCAAAAAGAACCAAACAAAGAATATCTCCGTCAGCAACAAAATCGAGGAGTTCTGTAGTAACACTCATTTCTACGCACCGATGGTCACAAAAAACTTTTCATATATATCACATACAAACCAGTTAGATTTCAACAGTTTGATCTCTTGTTCTACTTGATACGTTATTCTCACGTGAAGTATCGTTGAATCATCGCGATATTACATCGACGTTCAAGTCGAGTTTCAAAAAGGAAATCCTCTTTGATTTCCTTCGATTCTGCATCATTTTCTCATTTTTCATTTCATTTTTCGTGGTTCCTTTGCTATAACAGCAATAATGTAATGTTGTTTTGTGGCCGGTTTGTATATTCGAGGAACGAATGGCATACGTATGCCATAATTGTCTATGACTTTTGAAGTCATATTTCTTTGGAGTGTTATTAATAAGTCAATTTTTGTGATGATAGAAAAACTAGTGTCTGACATCTTTATTCATTAATCTGCTGTACTATTTTAGAAACATAAACAAAAGTTATATTTTTAGAATATGAATTATTAATTACTTTATATTTCGAACCGATAATTATTTATGTCGATTTATAACTCAACTTTGAATTTTATTATCTGTTGAAAATAGACAGATCGTTTTGGCGGGCTTTTGCAAAATATTAGATTCGAGTTGAAATAAAGATGGCGGGTTTACTAACCGATAACAGAAGCAATAGTATAATTCAGAAATTAATAAAATAACAATTCAGTGTGACTTTTAATAAAAAAAATAAAGTCTAATATGCCTAACAACATCAGCAGTATGCTGACGATAATGTCATCCTAACCGATTTCAGTCACGGTCGCCAATCTCAAGAGAAACTAACTCTAACTAGGTAGGATACAGTATAGTGTACGAGTAGAGCAAACACAGATGCAATCTCCAATACCTCACTCTCGTCATCCGATGGGCTCGCAAATCCGACACGACCGGAAAACGTTCAGGTACAGGCTCTATGTGCTTTCTGAGACACAGGAGTGTATTCTTCCAACCTTCAGACTCCAGTCTGTTACTGAGAATTTTTCTATAGGCCAGCCCGACTTGAGCCCAAATAACTTGGAACTTTATATCTATCCAATAGGTATATTGGCTTGTCTGCCTCGTGGTCACGAGATTAGATAGATTAGATTGTATGGTATGTTAGATTATATAAGTTACTTTAGATTCCATTGTGTTATTATTTTTTGAAGCTTAATTAGAAGAAGTCTTCACGGAGAGATTTTTCATTTATTTGGCAGAAGTGCCAATCTACTCGCTCGACCGTACAATTCAAAATGGGAACAAAGCGTCGCCAGTTCTCTGTAAGTTTTATTAAAATAAAGCGCTGGCAACGCTTTTTTATACGGAACCGTACCGTCCTGTTTTACGGCAAAGGATACCGAGATGAACTCAGAGAACAAAACATTCTCATGTCCTTTAGTCTCCAGCGCCACCGCTGTGAAGCGCTAAATAAAAACAATGAACCACAATACTCGTCACGCGCTGACAAAACCGTGTCACGTACATAATTTCACTGGAAATGACAATATTTTTGTTAGTCTTTGACGACTTTGTCTAGATATTTTTTATTTATGTAATTAGTTAAATAATGCTGTTCTCGTTTTTGGAATGTCAAATAAATGTTATTAAAAAGAAAGAAGTTAGTCTTTGACTAAATACCCAACCTCCGGTTCGAAAAGGAACACATCAGACCTGAGAAGAACTCAGAAGACAAACTAAGCGGGTCTTTTCAATTTTTATATTTTATATTTTCTTGTGTTAAAAACACCATAAACCTAGACCCTATAGATCACAAAGATCACGTACTCGATCTCGTGATCTTTGAAGGTCGACGTAAGGAAACTCGCAAGTGTTAGCTGATAAAATTTTCAAATGTGTTTCAATCCGCACTGGATTAAACCTTCTCGCAAAGAGATTTAAGCCCGTCCATTTATTAGTTATTCTATTGTTAAACACCAATTATTTATATAGATATTCCAATAATGGTTGAGTAAAAAGATTATTACAGGGACGATAACAAAAAGCTATACACCTTATAGCTCAATGGTCGGTGGCGCAATTATAGTCTAAAGAATGATTTATACTTCTTATCAAATATATAGCAATATATGACGGAAGGGGACCAGTCCATGTGAAGTATCAGGTTACCCACTTGCTAATCTATCTTCCTGTCGTACTTTTCGTCAACCCATTAAATGAAGTTATTCTTTATCATGATGATTGAAATATTTGATTATTATACATTTACCTATATATATGTTACTGTAAAAGCTCGAACTAAGGTAAATCTTATGATTATCCAGTAAAACCTAAGATTTACCGACATGAGTTGGTAAATGTAAGTATTTATTAAAAAAGGTCGACTTTTTCAGACTTTTGCCATTCCAACCTTACCTTTTTTTTTTTTTTTGTTTAACGAGGAGGAAATGCATTTACGCATGCCGCCCGGTCGGGGGACCGGGACGGGTATGTGGGACTCAACCGGGGCCTAATGCCCCGTGCCAGGGCACGCTGATGCTAATGCCCTGTCCTACCCACTAAAACCATCCTCGGGTTTCCACCATGCCGCCGGGTGGTGAGGCAACGGGATCGCCAAGGGCATGCAACCGCGACCCCACCAGCGGCAGCCGCCGTAAGGCGGCTGAATATTCATGGAAAGCGCGCCTAGTGCGCGCCTTCCCCCTCATACTCCACGTGGGAATGTGGCGAACTCCCCCGAGTCCGCCACTGGAGGCTGGGCGTCAACGAAGTTGACGCCCTGCGGCGGATAAGATGGTAGGCTCCGCCGCTGACCGCCGGTGTAAAACACCTGGGAGGCTCGAGTAGCGAGCCCTCCCACTCCCTCCTAGCCAACGAGGCCACTCACATGGTCCGCCCTGACGCCGATCAGGGACGTACCAGGAGCGGCCCCGCGGCATCCCTCCCGCCAGTCTTAGCCGCGGCCGACGAGCAAGCTCAAGCCGGCCCCGTTGCCCAGGGTACACCACGAGGAGGTGACTGACATGTACCCCATTCCAACCTAACCTAACCTAACATGTAAATCCTAAGATTTACCAAGTAAATGATGGTAAAAGTTCGAATCCCAAAGTTTTATGGACATTTACCATTCATAATCGATAAATCTTAGATTGTACTGGGAAATCTTAAGATTTACCGTAGTTCGAGCTTTTACAGTAACATATATGTAAAACTCGGTACATTAATTGCTATCGTCTCTTGTTACATAAAAACAAAACTCTCGACAATATTCCATAAATAATTTGACTAATTTTAACGAATAATTTCAAGAAATTTTCAAACTGAAAACAGAAACTTTGGTTCAATTATTGTCCCCGATATTCGAAAACAAACTCTGAACAATTTTAATTAAATTTAGACCAGAACTACGCGATAGACTAAAGTTACATAAAAATCTTGAATTATAAATTTTGCGCAACAAAATAAATAAGAAAAATCTTTGAAGTGAATCTTTGTGACATACTGACAATAATAACATATTCCTGTTTCTGACCCCACATATCATTGCAAGGAAAAACATAAAACCAGACCCTTCTAGTAGCCTACATCTCTCTAAACCGGAGCACCGTCACTGCACAGAATACGCCATAATCATCCTTAAAACCTTGAAAATAGATACTATTAAAGCGTACACATTTTCAGCTTATACAGACTTGGTCGACACCACAGATGTTGACGTATATTTGTCTTAGAAAACTACACGAAAATAACACATATCACCACGACATAAATATCAAACTAGCCTGGCGTAAATTTAGTCTCGTGCTCAAACTTGACTTACATTTTCGTTGAGAGCAAGAAGCCGTTCCAAGATTCTAGTAAACTATTGTCATACGCCACTTATACGGTTGAATAATAGATACAAAAAATGAAATAAAGTATAAGAGAAAGATGCCGGGAATTGCCAAGCAAATACATAGCAACAAAATGAAGTTGTATAAATCACGAAGAGACTTTTTTAGGTATTAGATATTAGCCGCAAGAAACCACTAAACTTAGAAGGATAATAAAGTTCCTTAAGTGCATTAGCCAAGTGATTTTACAAGTACTTGATGATACAGCTTCGTTCGGTGGTGGCTTTGGTGATGGTGGTGGCAATACTTATCATTGTTGTGTTCCAGTTTGAATTGTTTATGAGATAACAGATACATATATCGTTGATTTTGAACATACATTCCTAAAGCACAGTGATTGTTAATATTTTTTGGTATGCAAACCTATTTCAATACAAATTTTTTCAATATTTGCAAAAGTGCCGGTCTCGCACCGGGGCTGCGATATGTAAAACACACTCTGTTCTATCATGAAAATTGTTTTCTCGTCTGCTGTCATAGATGGCGTTGCAGTACTTTTAAATCGCGATGACGAAGGACGCAGACTGTGAAGCTAAATATTGGTACGAAGATTTGCATCTCCATAATTGTTAAAACAAACACTTACCAATATTTTTCGCCAATAATATTTTTGAAGATCAAACTCCTCATTGGGATAATTTGGTCTATATTAAAGTAATTCGTTGGAGAACAGCTCGTGACAAGGATAAATGGAAAAAACTAGGGGAGGCGGAAGTCGAAAGATAACTTGACCAAAAAACTCGTTGCTGAATTTTACAAAATACTCGAATGGATTTAATTTATTATTATTATTAAATAATTCCTTCATGATTGTACATTTTTACACGTGACACATTTTTTATTTTACGTGTATTAATAAATATTTGTTATACGATTGTGTAAAAATATATGTAAAAAGTTATGTATAAACAGATAGAAAAAATTAAAGCTTATGTCAGAAATTAGCCGTGTACCCGATGGTATATTCCATCAGAAACTCTATACAAAAACTCAGCTAAGTTTCATAAGATTTTTAGCATGAATTGACTAAAGAACTCTTCTTCATTTCAACCCCAATTCTCCTAACGAATCAATTTTCAAACACATCGCAACAATATTTATTACTCGTCAACAGAAGCATATTGACCAAATATCCATATTGCTAACTTAAAATAAAAATAACTTCCGTACACATTTTCGTTCTCAATTTCACCCTCTTAAACTATGTATTTTCAAAAACGCTTTTATAACAGTCATAAACAGAAGCCTACACACTGATTTCCATATTTAACTTCGAGAATAAATGCCATTTCTAATTTCGGAAACGACGAAATTATGAATTTTTAAGACGATGTAACTAACATCCGTGTCTTTTATTAAGCAAATATCTAAATACTAAATTCCATATTTCTTCCTTTCAAAGATGACGATGTATGTAATATATCGACGATACATCTTTTGTAGTTGTGTGCATGTATTGCATGGCATACTAAATATTGTTTCTATGTATGGTATGACTTGCAGGAAGAAGTCTCGACCAAACTCGCAGACTAGGATCTGCGTGTCGACGTTCCACGTGGAGTTCGGCTCCAGCGTATGCTGGCGGTGTCCTAGTCCTCGCCACAATGGTGAAAAACCGTAGTTGCTTCGCGTCCGATTTTACACAGGTATTCTCTAAAACAACCGTGACCGATCATTACCTGCGTAAATTGGAAAATATCTAACCTTCAGACCACCGACACAGTATAAACTGTAGTACTGCAGTATCTAAACGCTCGATAAACAAAATTTATAAGTATGTAAGGCTGTGGATTTCCTTCCGTTTGGATTTGCAATCGCAAGATTTAATATATTGCAATGACAAGCAAAACGATGGAGATAAAGAGATTTATAAGAGTCGAGTAACATGGAATTAATTAGTATTTTAAGCTCCGTTACTCCTATTGGACGAGAGCCAGAAATGTCATTTTGTCAGAATATTTTCCGTACAAACTGAGATATATTAATCACATATTTATGCTTGACTATTAAATCATTTCTAATTAACTGTTACTGTCGAGCTGAGACTGTTCCGTGGTTAGAACGTGTGCATCATGATCGACGGTTTCCAGTTCAAGAACCTCTAAATTTTCAAGTGATTTTAGGTTTATGATTCATTGTGGTTGGAAGTGATCGAAAAGTAAACCTGCATGTGTCTAATTTCAATTAAATTCTATCACAAGTCGTGATGAGCTCCAAGCTCTGCAAAGGGAGAGAAGACTCGCCTAGTAGTGAGACAGTTACAGGCTGAAAAAATGACAATTTAAGTTAAGGTGTGAAGTTGTCTAATTGGGGGGTTTGCGAGCAACTTCATCGTGTAGATCATCAAGTCACGCGCGCATCATTTATTTAAGCTATGAATATTTTATTTAATACGAAAAAACTAATACAAATTGCATTTGAATTTTAGCTTTCTGCATTTACTATGGCAAATTTCACACTGTGCACACAATATGCTCAAAATGGGGTGCATAGATTTGTGTTCACGTTTTTATATAAAAAAAAAGTTTGTTTGAATTTGTTAGATTTATTACAAAATCTACAATCTTTACAGCTTAAATTATGAAAGCTAAGTAACTTTGCGAGCAAAAAAAGAACCTAATAGTCTATGGGCCCATAACATTGAGTATATATATCATCTAGTAGTCTTATCGGTTTAGCATCGAGGGCTCCAGGGTTTTTTTTTTTATGTTAGTGGTGGCAAACGAGCAGGAGGCTCACCTGATGGAAAGTGACGACCACCGCCCATGGACATCTGCAACGCCGGGGGGCTTGCAGGTGCGTTGCCGGCCTTTCAGGAAAGAGTACGCTCTTTTCTTGAAGGTTCCCAAGTCGTATCGGTTCGGAAAAACCGCCGGCGAAAGCTGGTTCCACGGAGTGGTTGTGCTAGGCAGGTTATTGTATGTTACCTTAGAAATCCGTCATTTATAAACCGACTTGGAAAATTATTGCTTAGGAGGTTCGGTCTCATTTGAAGATAGAATACAACCTCCAGAGTAAATAAATACGGGATTTTGTTTGTGCACTAATTTCATTGTTCGAATATGTTTTTTTTATGTTTTTAACATTTTATATTTATAAACATAAACATAATCAGCCTGTAAATTTCCCACTGCTGGGCTAAGGCCTCCTCTCCCGTTGAGGAGAAGGTATGGAGCATATTCCACCACGCTTCTCCAAAGCGGGTTAGTGGAATACACATGTGGCAGAATTTCGTTGAAATTAGACACATGCAGGTTTCCTCACGATGTTTTCCTTCACCGCCGAACACGAGATGAATTATAAACACAAATTAAGCACATGAAAATTCAGTGGTGCCTGCCTGGGTTTGAACCCGAAATCATCGGTTAAGATGCACGCGTTCTAACCACTGGGCCATCTCGGCTCTTTATATTTATAAATGTATAGTATACGTGTACTGTTTATTTGATTATCCCGACCCAAGTCTTCACGCATGGAGGAATATCTAATGGAGCGATTAAAGGTACGTCTTCTTTAGATCCAATGGTTATAACTGATTCAAATTTCAATATATTTATTCAACATTACATTTTCTTATTGACTGTCAAAATTCTACCACCGATTTGGAAATAAACCCTTAAGACCTGAGAAGAACCTACAATAGAAAACCAGTTTTAAGTATTGATCTTGATTATAATGATGAAACCTTTTATTTTTGAAACGGCCTGAACGCTTCATTCCTAAAGCGTGTTATCTATGAAGTCTTTATCAATGTTATTTGGCACCCAAACGTTCTTTAACGGTATTTGGTAACCTTTCCATAGAAAATTTTATACGTTTTCTGAGATTCTGTTGTGAAAGCGTGTTAATTGCCCCACAAAAGGTTTACTTCTCTGTGTAATCGGGTAACAGGAGTAACAAGTTTATTTTTTATCCTTATATTAATGGCGAGCACATCGAAATTTATAGAAAATTCATTGATATTTATACGAACATATCAAATCAAATCAAAATATACTTTATTCAAGTAAACTTTTACAAGCACTTTTGAATCATCATTTAGCAAACTATTTAAAGTAAAACTACTACCGATTCGGAATATAGATTCTACAGAGAAGAACCGGCAAGAAACTCAGTAGTTACTCTTTTTCAACATCTAAAAATACAGTCATGTTAGTTAAATACAATTATACATGTATGTCATATCTCCTGCCTGGAAGTCAACAAGCATTAACTCCACGCTTTTTTATCATCAATATACACTTGTATCGAATAATATGCCTTCTTTACCAATGTATTTTTTACAAATGACTTGATCTTTAAAATTTTTAAATTACATTACACTATTCAGTATGAATTGAGAAGCAACAGTCGATACTTTTATTTCCTTAAATAAACTAAAGCTTCTACGTCCACGCATATTTATTTTTATTTATTTATTTATTTATTTATCAGACGTGTACCGCCCCTGTACAATATTAATACCACCCATAGACTTCGGCTTAACTGAACAAATATTAACTATACCCTACACTTTCAATGCGCTGCCAGCCACGGGATTACGCCAAGATGATATGTTCCTTTGTGCCTGTAATTACAGTATTACGCTTCAATATCGAATACAAATTATACTGAACTAGAATCTGTTCGCTTTAATAAGAAAACGTATAGTATTGAATTATTGAAGTGTCTTTCTATGATAATATGGCTATTTGAAAGTTACCAAAACGTAATAATAGTAGTTATCTCTTATTTTAATAAAATGGATAACCTGATGGAGGAAGTGATCGTCTAATGACGACCTCCGTGGTCGAGTAGTGTGTACACCGGTTTTCATGGGTACGCTACTCCGAGGTCCCGGGTTCGATTCCCGGCTGAGTCGATGTAGAAAAAGTTCATTAATTTTCTATGTTGTCTTGGGTCTGGGTGTTTGTGGTGCCGTCGTTACTTCTGATTTTCCATAACACAAGTGCTTTAGCTACTTACATTGGGATCAGAGTAATGTATGTGATGTTGTCCAATATTTATTTATATTTATTTATTTAATGGTAAGTAAGCACCACCGCCATTGGTTCTGTGAGAAATATTGCCCATCACATCACCTATGTGCCGCCAAGATGTCATGTCCTTGTGCCTGCAGTAACACTGGCTCACTCATCCTTCAAACCGGGACACAATGATACTTACTATTCTTTGCTTTCCGACGGTAGAATACTTTTTTTTTAATGTTATGGGGGGAAACGAGCAAGACTCTCAAAACTGATGAAAATGACAAATGTTAAAATTATTAGGAGGACAGAAGAGGAACCAAATAAATGAAAAAAAAAATAAGAGCGCCACCTACCGGATCCAACTGTTTAGGAGGAGTTCGGTTACACCCGCACGTACAGAAGATTTATTTAATATATATAAATATAATGTAGAAGATAGGCAAGAAGTATTCCTTGGTCTATATTCTATTAAAATATTATAATTTATGATAAATATTCCTTCAATAGTAAATCCTAGTGTTCCGAACAATACAAGCTCTTCAATATATTTAAACCGTAGGAACCAAGCACGATAGCGGCGTGCTATAGTCGTTGAAATAGTTGTTTATTTGCACAGAATCTCTTTTAGGGTTCCGCTGTAAAAAAAATTAATAGTTTAATTAACATTGCACTGAGATAGTATAATACACAAATGTGTGCGCAAGCATAATCGGACTCTAAAAGGAAAGAAAGTGTAGCACAGCCCATTACTTTGGGTTGCTGAGAATGATACTGAGAAAACCTTCCTTAAAAGAATAAAATAATGATTTTATCAGGCCCGACACGGGATTTGAACCATTTTTTTTTTTTTGTTTAACGAGGAGGAAATGCATTTACGCATGCCGCCCGGTCGGGGGACCGGGACGGGTATGTGGGACTCAACCGGGGCCTAATGCCCCGTGCCAGGGCACGCTGATGCTAATGCCCTGTCCTACCTACTAAAACCATCCTCGGGTTTCCACCATGCCGCCGAGTGGTGAGGCAACGGGATCGCCAAGGGCATGCAACCGCGACCCCACCAGCGGCAGCCGCCGTAAGGCGGCTGAATATTCATGGAAAGCGCGCCTAGTGCGCGCCTTCCCCCTCATCCTCCACGTGGGAATGTGGCGAACTCCCCCGAGTCCGCCACTGGAGGCAGGGCGTCAACGAAGCTGACGCCCTGCGGCGGATAAGATGGTAGGCTCCGCCGCTGACCGCCGGTGTAAAACACCTGGGAGGCTCGAGTAGCGAGCCCTCCCACTCCCTCCTAGCCAACGAGGCCACTCACATGGTCCGCCCTGACGCCGATCAGGGACGTACCAGGAGCGGCCCCGCGGCATCCCTCCCGCCAGTCTTAGCCGCGGCCGACGAGCAAGCTCAAGCCGGCCCCGTTGCCCAGGATACACCACGAGGAGGTGACTGACATGTACCCCCGGGATTTGAACCAAACCTAACTTACATATTAAGAAATTCACTATGTTATAAAAAACTGCTTCACAAATCATAACCTTATAATGGAAGCAAGAGTAAATGACGCCTTCTCCATATTTAAATAATAAAAATTAAACCTGATGTCAAAAAAATATTGATAAATAAGGCAATTACTCAATACAAGATTATATTAAACATAAAGAAGCATGGACTTAGTATGTATAAATTTAATTTAATTTATACACATCCTGACAATTGTAATCTATTGACATACTCTGTAATTGGAATGATGAAAAAGAGTAACTACTTAGTTTCTTGCCGGTTCTTCGTGGTAGAATCTACTTAATTCGAGACTGTACTGTGACATATTCAAAAGTGCGTTTATTAGCCTACTTGAATAAAGAATATTTTGATTGAACCGGCATCATGTGATGTCCAAAAAAATTAAAAACTTTTATTTAACTAATTTAACAGTATTCCTCTCATTGTCCAACTCTCTCAACGACATTTTAAAAATTAAATTTCCGGTTCCGTACACAAAAAACACTCACGCTTTAAAGTATTTTTTTTATATAGATTCATTTTCTCTGTTGTAAATACGAGTGGCATGAATTTCCCTAAGGATCGCGATATGGTGAGATACGAATATGGAATACGCTGTGCATTCACTTATATTTACATTCAAAATGGTATGTTTGTTTTGAAATAACGCTTTCAAATTTGATTTATACCTTTTTTAGTTTCGCCATTGGAATGTTTCGCTATATTCTTTTCGCCTTTAGCCAACTTGGCTATTCAGCGGCGAGTTTTTTGAAGATCATAATTGAGTTTTTGTTTCTTTACTATTTCTATTTGACGTTTTTTGTTTCTTTACTATTTCTATTTGACGTTTTTAGTTTATTTACTATTTCTATTTGACGTTATTTTAGATAATATTTAGGTACTTTGATGTAGCTTATTTCATCAGTCCAGTGACTAGCTGGTAAGCGTCAATAGCGCAATGGTTTATGGACCGCCTAGTGATGTAAAAAGTCGCAAGATCGATCCTGACCCCTTGGGCTATTGCCGTCCCCACTCGTAACACGAGTGATAAGCTTAAAATGAGGGGTCAATATATATTGCTAGAATTGGTTAAAAAAAGAGGTGGCCTCGACCAGAGGCTATCGACTTGATGGTAGAGTTTTGGGCCAGTCCGCCCGGGCAGGTACCCAGATATTCTACCGTTAAATAACAACACATAGTATTTTTTGTATTCCGGTTTGACAAGTGAGTTGGAAAGTGTAACTACAGGCACGAGGGACATAACGTCTCAGTTTTCAAAGTCAGCGCCTTGACGATGTAAGTAGGTAATATTTCTTACAGCGCCAATGTATCAGTAGTTGCATACCATCATCTAATTTTGATGGGCCATAGCCCATCAAAATTAGATTTTCATGTTGAAATACACTGGGCAGTTCAGAGTCGTGGTCATAGCTGGAACTGCTTCCATTTCAGTACCTCGAAGAGCACGTAAAGCCGTTTATCATTCGACTGATCTCTTTCCAGTCGTATGGAAGGAAATATATAGAGTTACTTGGGCTTGCACACTATAAAATTCCCTCGGTATAGCTGGCTTGTCTCCCTTAAACTTAGGAGCGTCTACATTCTAAACAGGTTTCTCTACATTCAATTAAATCATATGTGGATAAACTTATACTTAAATGAAAACTGGAGTATGACAGAGACCGTATTAAATAAGCTTCCAGTTATAGTTTTACCAAATATATGTATGTGTAGTATAGTTAAGATGGCAGTGGTTAGAGCGCGTACATCTTAACCGAAGACTGCGGGTTCAAACCCAGGCAAACACCACTGAATTTTCATGTGCTTCATTTGTGTTTATAATTGTTCTTGTTCTCGACGGTGAGGGAAAACGGCCTGTTCCTCACGCTGTTTTCCTCCATGTATCTAATTTCAACGAAATTCTGCCTTATACGTATCAACCAACCAGCATTAGAGCAGCGTTGTGGAATAATCTTCAAACCTTCTCCTCAATGTAAGAGGAGGCTTTAGCCCAACAGTAAGAAATTTAC
The DNA here is from genome assembly GCF_037043105.1 of Vanessa tameamea. Classification (NCBI taxonomy): domain Eukaryota; kingdom Metazoa; phylum Arthropoda; class Insecta; order Lepidoptera; family Nymphalidae; genus Vanessa; species Vanessa tameamea. Next base: position 7,628,540 of record NC_087333.1, read on the forward strand.
AGGCTGTTTTATTAAAGTCCTATGGATGCTTCACGCCAAAACTACTGAACCGATCTGGATGAAATTTGTAACAGCATAAGCTTATATCCTGACTTACCACATCGTTTACCTAACACCTACCTAATACCCCAAGCGGGTAGCTACAAGTGGATGCTAGTGGATGATTAAAATATATCTGAAATTACTTAATAAATTGATACACAAATTGATACTAACAATATGATACCTCACTATAGAATCAATTTAACAGATAATCAATAGTTTGATTATACATAATCAAATTATACATACATACATAAATATTAATTATAGCATTATTAATCAACAGTATAGAGTCAGTTTAATGAAATTTGTTTATTTCCTTTGTTGAATGTTATTGTTATTTTAATTTAAAGTATGTCTTACAGCGCCAATGTATGTCTATGTCTAACCTAACCACTTACCATCAGGTGGGGCATTTGCCAATCCGAATACTTATTACATAAAAAAACTTATACTTCGGTTTACGGGTTTAACTATTTTTAACTTGATCGACGTCTTCCCACCAAGAGGAAATAAGAGGATATCTTACTAAAAACCCCCGGTACCCAATCCGTCTCTTCGGGGAAGTTGATTGGGAATTTTGTTTATTTTGAATGTTAATAGTTATTATTATTTTAATTTTAAAAAGGGTAGGTAGCCTGGCGTGTGGACTATGTGATAAGGTAAGTGGTCATCATCGCCCATAATTATTGACACTCAGAAATATTAACCATTCCTTGCAAAACCAATGCGCGACCAATCTCGGAAACTAAGATCTTAAGTCCTATTAATCTTTAGTGAAACTCCCTTAATTACTCTATAAACCAAAACACAACAGTAGTAAGTATTGCTGCTTGGTCGTAGAGTACGTGATAAATGGGTGGTACCTACGTAATTTCATACAGTGCTATTACTATTTTAATTTTTGCCAATAATTAAATAAATATACACATTAAAAAATATTAATTACACATTACAATAACAGAGCCGAGATGGCCCAGTGGTTAGAACGCGTCATCTTAACCGATGATTTCGGGTTCAAACCCAGGCAGGCACCACTGAATTTTCATGTGCTTAATTTGTGTTTATAATTCATCTCGTGCTCGGCTGTGAAGGAAAACATCGTGAGGAAACCTGCATGTGTCTAATTTCAACGAAATTCAGCCACATGTGTATTCCACCAACACGCATTGGAGCAGCGTGGTGGAATATGCTCCAAACCTTCTCCTCAAAGGGAGAGGAGGCCTTTAGCCCAGCAGTGGGAAATTTACAGGCTGCTAATGCTAATTACAATAACATAATATAGGTCGTACCTGACGGCAACTATGGTCGGAGACCTCTCGCTGCCGAATATCTTCAACGAAATGTTCGGCAGCGAGGCGTGCTGGTCGGAGATGCGTTCCTTCTGTGAAAACGTTATGTCTCAGAAGGAAGCCGCGGAGCGGGAATGGGAAGGGGATGCCGCTGCGAGCCGCTCCACCGAAGACGACCGGGGAGGACGAAGAAGCGCTACGCGCACATTCTCGCCCCACGTCAGACGCCAGGCGTTACAGGCGCAAGGGACATAACGTCTTAGTTCCCAGGGTTGGTGACGGATTGGCCATGTAAGGAATGCTTAATATTTCTTACGGTGCTATTGTCTGTGGGCGACGACAAGTTAACATCACGTGGCCCATTAGCTTGTCCGCCAACCGATATCATAAAAAAAAATAGTCAAAATAGTAGCATTAACCAATAAATGTATCCCTCAATTCCATAACATACCATTACCTTGGGAGCCATTGAAAATCAGCTTAGCATTAAATCCAAATCCTTAAACATGATAACGTAATTACAGCCATTTAACCCATAAAGACAAATCCAATATCCCTCCAAAGAATATTGAATAACATCTCCGTATCGAGATAAGAGTCGACCTCATGACACATAGAATACCCAAAACCATATACCATCACAAGAACTATGAATCGGTTAATCTCAACTAAAATCTAATTGCCCGGGCTTGTTCTCATGCGGTAATAAATATATCCGTGGACCTTGTGTTAGCGGGGTATTATCTGCACTCTATTACTTGTGTTGTAAGGGTTGGGTTAAATATTTAGCGATTTAAATATGTAATAGAGTAATCTTTATGTAAATTACCGGAATTTATTAAATCGTGAAAATAGATGAAGACGTTAGAATGTCTGATAATGATCAAGATGGGTCTGCACAATGCCCATTGACTAACTCATTTATTTTTGGGCGCCAAGTACTCATACGAGTAGTGTGGCGACAGCATAAAAGAGCGACTGGCTGTTTAACAGTACAGCATACGAGCTGGTCAAACACCGGATCAATGTCGTCATCAAAATTCAAAGTTATCGTGCGAAATAAGCAGTTTGTCTTCCATTATTTTTTTTATTTTCTTCAAGATTTTCAGGTGTCTTGTACAAGCTCGTCTGATGGTATTAGATATTCTACCGTCAAAAAGTAATATTTGGTATTTTTGTATTGTTTGAAGGATGAGTGACCCAGTTTAATTGCAGGATTAGGGATATAACATCTTAGTTACGAAAGTTTGTGGCGGATTGTCGGTGTAAGGGATGGTTAATATTTCTCACCGTGCTATGGGCTTTGATGACCACTTACCAGGTAGCCCATTTGCGCGCCTGCCTTTCTGACACTGTCTTCAACTCTGGCCGTAATTCTGACACTGTCATCAGCTCTTCAACCTAACAGACGAGCCCCTTGCTTAACGGTTATTATGTCATATTTTACATGGACATACAGACAGTCACCAGTCATTCATTATTTATTCTACCGGTATACATAAATAATACTTTGTGAGTGAGCCAGTGTAAATACAGACATAACGTATATAAAATCTTAGAAAAACTGTCAATAAGACGTGGTTTTCTTAGCGAAACTTAGCTCGGTTTTCTTTCTTAGAATACCAAAGAATTTCTATACCGTGTTCCAAAAATAAATAAAAACAATTTCTTTAAAACGCTCTCACTCGAGCACGTCCTCAGTCCCGTACAGAACCGTTCTATCATTAAACCAGTAATGATATCCCAGATTGCGTGGCCAACATTCAGAGTGATAACGGAAGCGGTTTGAGGATTATCATTAACCCTGACATCTTTATATTTGATGAAACTACATTTACATATAACATCCTAATAAAAGAACGCATTCTAGACTAGACTCAAAATAATTAAGTTCAAAAGTACTTACTCTACTTGGATGTAGAACTCATCAGATATTCTACCGCGAAACAGCAATATTTAGTACTGTTGTGTTCCGGTTTGAAAGATAAGTGAGTTAATCATTCGTGCTGACTAGATTTAAATATGTAAATATATTTATTACAACACTTGGACTAAACGTCATATTCTGCAATATGTATTGGCCCGTCACGGGGGTAAGATCGACTCTGGAACACGTTTCGAAGAAGGTTTTAGTGTAACCTATACTAATATTATTGCGGTCATACAACCTTTTAGTGATAGTTGATTGTAGAGTGGAAAGAAAGTCTCTGATATATGATATTGATTGATATATTGATTGTAAGTAATTAAGAATTATATGATATAATGATATGAGCGCGCGCGGTATGACTGCTAGCCGTACACGAACTGATGAAATAATGTGAAAATGCTTATGCAGCCGAGATGGCCCAGTGGTTAGAACGCGTGCATCTTAACCGATGATTTCGGGTTCAAACCCAGGCAGGCACCACTGAATCTACCATCATCATCATCCTCCTGCCCTTATCCCAACTCTACTTGGGGTGGGCGCAGCATGTCTTCTTCTTCCATACTTCTCTGTCGGACGTCATCTCACAAGTAACATTCTTTCTAACCATATCGTCTTTCACACAATCCATCCATCGTTTCTTGGGTCGTCCCCTACCTCTATATCCATCCACATCCATTCTCAAAACCTTTCTCACAACATGGTCCTCATTCCTCCGCATAACATGCCCATACCAAGACAGCCGGTTTCCGGATAGCTTCTCGGTTACCGGTGCCACTTTCAAACTTCCTCTTATGTACTCATTCCTTACTCTATCCATTCGCGTAACACCACACATTCCTCTCAGCATTCTCATCTCCGCCACATGCAATTGTCTTTCAGTCATCCCTTTTATAGCCCAACCACTGAATCACCAAGCACCACTGAATCTACATGTGCTTAATTTGTTTATAATTCATCTCGTGCTCGGCGGTGAAGGAAAACATCGTGAGGAAACCTGCATGTGTCTAATTTCAACGAAATTCTGCCACATGTGTATTCCACAAACCCGCATTGGAGCAGCGTGGTGGAATATGCTCCATATCTTCTCCTCAACGGGAGAGGAGGCCTTAGCCCAGCAGTGGGAAATTTACAGGCTGATTATTATGTTTTTTTTATGTATGCGACGATAGTCAGACTCTGTCAGTTACCTCTTCACACTTAAATCAAATTTAGATCAATATTAGATCTAGATCAAATTTGCACAAAGGCTACTTTTTCTAATTCACTCCTCAAAGGGGTAAAATGAGGGAGTACAGATTGTTTGCTATAGGGTAAGGTTTTATAAATAACTAGCTTTTACCCGCGGCTTTGCCCGCGTAGAATATGAATATATTTACAAATTAACTTAAAATGTTACGTTAATGTATTACCTCTTTGAATACCACATTGGTGTGAATTTCAACCCTTAGGGTAGAATATCCAGAAACGCTTAAATGCGAATCAACTCATATTTAATCGGTAGCCCAAAAATAAAATTTCGACCTTCTAACTTCAAAATGATATACTAACTAACCTAACCTGAATACGAAATGTTAACAACTATTTTGCCCTTTAGGTCTAAAATATCAAGAAACGTTTAAATACGTATCTGTTCATTTTTAATCAGTAGCTCAAAAATAAAGTTTTATGCTTCTAACTTCAAAAATGACGGTCTTCCAAACTATGCTATATACGAAATGTCAAACTCTATTTCTCCACTTTGGCGTAAAATATCCAGAAACGCTTAAATACGTATCAACTCATTTTAGTCGGTAGCCCGAAAAAAAATTTCATGCTTCTAATTTAAAAATGACGGACTTCCAGACTAACACCTGTATACGAAATGTGAACCCCTACTTTTTCCCTTTAGGCGTAAAATATTAAGAAACGCTTAAATACGTATCTACTCATTTTTAACCAGTAACCCATAAATAAAGTTTCATGCTTCTAACTTCAAAAATGACGGATTTCCAGACTAACCTATATAAAAAATGTCCTACCCCTATTAAACTCCTTAGAGGTAGAATATCTAGAAACACTTAAATACGTATATAATCATTTTTAATCAGTATTCCAAAAATAAAGTTTCATATGTTTAGCTTAAAAAATTACGACTTCCATAAAAACTTACAACCCTTATTTCATCCCCTTAGTGGTAGCATATCAAAAAACACTTAAATACGTATTTACTCATTTTTAATCAGTATCCCAAAAATAAAGTTTCATATGTTTAGCTTAAAAAATGACGACTTCCATAAAAACTTACAACCCTCATTTCATCCCCTTATTGGTAGAATATCAAAAAACACTTAAATACGTATTTACTCATTGTTAATCAGTATCCCAAAAATAAAGTTTCATGTTTGTTACTTAAAAAATGGCTGACTCCCATAAAAACTTTCAACCCTTATTTTACCCCCTTAATGTTAGATTATCTAGAAACACTTAAATACGTATCTACTCATTTTTATTCAGTATCCCAAAAATAAAGTTTCATGTTTCTATCTTAAAAATGACGGACTTCTATACAAACTTTCAACCCTTATATCACCACCGTAGGGTTAGAATATGCAGAAACACTTAAATAAGTATCTACTCCTTTTTAATCAGTATCCCAAAAATAAAGTTTCATGTTTCTAACTTAAAGAAATCCATACGAACGTTCAACCCCTATTTCACCCATTTAGGGGTAGAATATCCAAAATTCCCTCCCGAGTGGGTGTCATGATATTATGTTATTTTATAAGTGTACAGCCTAAAATATAAGTTTTATGCTTCTAGTTCTAAAAATTCTAAACATGACAATACTTTCAACAACTTACAACCTTTCATCCCCCTTTTCAACCCTTCACAGCACTTTTTCCAAATAAAAAGCCTATGTCCTTTCTCAGGCTCTAGACTATTTGTGTACCAAATTTCATTTAAATCGGTCCAGTAGTTTTGGCGTGAAAGCGAGACAGACAGTCAGACAGACAAAATTACTTTCGCATTTATAATATTAGTATAAGAAAATTAGTATAAGAAAATTAGTATAAAATTAGTATAAGAAGTATGGATTGATGAATGGTAAAGGGCCATATTGATCTATATTGAATGCACAATTAATTTAAGGTACCTAATTGGATAAGGATTATTGCTGTATAGGTTAAAATCGCTTCGAAAATTGTCCAATATTTGTGGTAAAAAATAAATGACAAAAAAATGTTATTGTGGGCTATCTTTAAGAGATAGACATATACCATCGCGGACTTTTTTGTAGACATTTTTGAGGTGTACAATTCTGTAGTACATTATTTTGATCTATCTAGTAGGGTTCAGCCAGCGTTTACAATGTAAGCGCAAAAAAATGTATAAATTTACGACATCACATTAGAAACTTTTAAAATTATCAGTGTTACTTAACTATATTGTCTATGTATTATATACAAAAACCTTCCTCTCGTATCACTCTATCTATTAAAAAAAACCGCATCAAAATCCGTTGCATAGTTTTAAAGATTTAAGCATAGACAGGAAAAGACAGTCAGCGGGAACAATTTTGTTTTATACTATATAGTGATAACAAATAGGTACAACGCACACAGTTTTCACTCATTAGGAAATACAAACCGCTATGTCCCTGCGTTTTAAAACTGTAATATCTTCGAAAATATTCATTTAAATTATATGCTGTAAAGGGCCATATTGATTTATATTGAATGCAAAATTTATTTAAGGTACCTAATTGGATAAGGATTAATGCTGTATAGGTTAAAATCGCTTCGAAAATTGGCCAATATTTGTGGTAAAAAATAAATGACAAAAAAATGTTATTGTGGGCTATCTTTAAGAGATAGACATATACCATCGCGGACTTTTTTGTAGATATTTTTGAGGTGTACAATTCTGTAGTACATTATTTTGATCTATCTAGTAGGGTTCAGCCAGCGTTTCCAATGTAAGCGCAAAAAAATGTATAAATTTACGACATCACATTAGAAACTTTTAAAATTATCAGTGTTACTTAAATATATTGTCTATGTATTATATACAAAAACCTTCCTCTCGAATCACTCTATCTATTAAAAAAAACCGCATCAAAATCCATTGCGTAGTTTTAAAGATTTAAGCGTACAAAGGGACATAGGGACAGAGAAAGCGACTTTGTTTTATACTATGTAAAGATGTCAAACTCTATTTCTCCACTTTGGCGTAAAATATCCAGAAACGCTTAAATACGTATCAACTCATTTTAGTCGGTAGCCCGAAAATAAAATTTCATGCTTCTAATTTAAAAATGACGGACTTCCAGACTAACACCTGTATACGAAATGTGAACCCCTACTTTTTCCCTTTAGGCGTAAAATATTAAGAAACGCTTAAATACGTATCTACTCATTTTTAACCAGTAACCCATAAATAAAGTTTCATGCTTCTAACTTAAAAAATGACGGATTTCCAGCCTAACCTATATAAAAAATGTCCTACCCCTATTAAACCTCTTAGAGGTAGAATATCTAGAAACACTTAAATACGTATATAATCATTTTTAATCAGTATTCCAAAAATAAAGTTTCATATGTTTAGCTTAAAAAATGACGACTTCCATAAAAACTTACAACCCTTATTTCATCCCCTTAGTGGTAGCATATCAAAAAACACTTAAATACGTATTTACTCATTTTTAATCAGTATCCCAAAAATAAAGTTTCACATGTTTAGCTTAAAAAATGACGACTTCCATAAAAACTTACAACCCTCATTTCATCCCCTTATTGGTAGAATATCAAAAAACACTTAAATACGTATTTACTCATTTTTAATCAGTATCCCAAAAATAAAGTTTCATGTTTGTTACTTAAAAAATGGCTGACTCCCATAAAAACTTTCAACCCTTATTTTACCCCCTTAATGTTAGATTATCTAGAAACACTTAAATACGTATCTACTCATTTTTATTCAGTATCCCAAAAATAAAGTTTCATGTTTCTATCTTAAAAATGACGGACTTCTATACAAACTTTCAACCCTTATATCACCACCGTAGGGGTAGAATATGCAGAAACACTTAAATAAGTATCTACTCCTTTTTAATCAGTATCCCAAAAATAAAGTTTCATGTTTCTAACTTAAAGAAATCCATACGAACGTTCAACCCCTATTTCACCCATTTAGGGGTAGAATATCCAAAATTCCCTCCCGAGTGGGTGTCATGATATTATGTTATTTTATAAGTGTACAGCCTAAAATATAAATTTTATGCTTCTAGTTCTAAAAATTCTAAACATGACAATACTTTCAACAACTTACAACCTTTCATCCCCCTTTTCAACCCTTCACAGCACTTTTTCCAAATAAAAAGCCTATGTCCTTTCTCAGGCTCTAGACTATTTGTGTACCAAATTTCATTTAAATCGGTCCAGTATTTTGGCGTGAAAGCGAGACAGACAGTCAGACAGACAAAATTACTTTCGCATTTATAATATTAGTATGGAAGTATGGATTGTTATTTCAATCGCTAGAGAGCTCCGATAATAACCGCGTCCGATCGCTGCTAAATTCAAAGTGATACAGGGAGAACCGTGGCCTCCGACGCGCCTATAGCACGCTCCCGCCGCCCCGGCCGGCCGGTACCACCGCAAACGCTACGTTCCGCAATTTTTAAAACTGTAATATCTTCGAAAATATTCATTTAAATTACATGCTGTAAAGGGCCATATTGATCTATATTGAATGCACAATTTATTTAAGGTACCTAATTGGATAAGGATTATTGCTGTATAGGTTAAAATCGCTTCGAAAATTGTCCAATATTTGTGGTAAAAAATAAATGACAAAAAAATGTTATTGTGGGCTATCTTTAAGAGATAGACATATACCATCGCGGACTTTTTTGTAGACATTTTTGAGGTGTACAATTCTGTAGTACATTATTTTGATCTATCTAGTAGGGTTCAGCCAGCGTTTACAATGTAAGCGCAAAAAAATGTATAAATTTACGACATCACATTAGAAACTTTTAAAATTATCAGTGTTACTTAACTGTATTGTCTATGTATTATATACAAAAACCTTCCTCTCGTATCACTCTATCTATTAAAAAAAACCGCATCAAAATCCGTTGCATAGTTTTAAAGATTTAAGCATAGACAGGAAAAGACAGTCAGCGGGAACAATTTTGTGTTATACTATATAGTGATAACAAATAGGTACAACGCACACAGTTTTCACTCATTAGGAAATACAAACCGCTATGTCCCTGCGTTTTAAAACTGTAATATCTTCGAAAATATTCATTTAAATTATATGCTGTAAAGGGCCATATTGATCTATATTGAATGCACAATTTATTTAAGGTACCTAATTGGATAAGGATTAATGCTGTATAGGTTAAAATCGCTTCGAAAATTGGCCAATATTTGTGGTAAAAAATAAATGACAAAAAAATGTTATTGTGGGCTATCTTTAAGAGATAGACATATACCATCGCGGACTTTTTTGTAGACATTTTTGAGGTGTACAATTCTGTAGTACATTATTTTGATCTATCTAGTAGGGTTCAGCCAGCGTTTCCAATGTAAGCGCAAAAAAATGTATAAATTTACGACATCACATTAGAAACTTTTAAAATTATCAGTGTTACTTAAATATATTGTCTATGTATTATATACAAAAACCTTCCTCTCGAATCACTCTATCTATTAAAAAAAACCACATCAAAATCCATTGCGTAGTTTTAAAGATTTAAGCGTACAAAGGGACATAGGGACAGAGAAAGCGACTTTGTTTTATACTATGTAAAGAAACGCGGGTAAAGCCGCAGGTTCAGCTAGTATTATTATGTTTAGTATATTATCAAGCGTGAAGTCAACGCGGTAGCAACATTATTTAAAATAAATACCAAACAGTTCTTAACTTTCAGCCAGATTCCATAAATGTAAAAAATACGTTTTTTTTTTTTTTATTCACACTCTCATAAGCGAAGCGCGAACATGAAAGGGTACAATTTAAAAAGCGACGATAAAAAAAGCACTGAACGAGTTTGCATTAGTTTTTTATGGCTTCCGGACGGACGTAAAAAAAAAACAATAGTGTTATTTATAGTGGTTTTCTAAATAGGAAGTCGGCGTAATGTACAATGTGCTCCGAAACAGGATGCTAAGGGATTTTAATTTATTAATTTTATTCATAATATTTCGATTTGTTATAAAAACTAAATGTGCATCTCGGGACGCCCGACAGAAGTGATAACTTAGCTAATCTAAGTCGAAATATTTAATATTGAAATTGTTTAACTTGAGAAAAGCTTAAGCTATTACTTAAATTTTATGTAGTTGTGTTAATAGGATAATGTTGTTTATTAATACATTTTTTATTAATTATTTATAAATTATATTTTATTCATAGTTACAGTATGCGTAAGAGAAAGGAAACCGGACAGACTGGTGCCGTAACGCGTTACGTAACGAAGCGGAATGAAGGGGAAACACCTTCTGTAAGAAGCTATCACTTAAAAATAGAAAGATGCTTTTTTATTGGATACTACGCAATGTTATTATTTTTACAATACACGTGAAGCTTTCGAGTGTTATTATTAGTAAAGTAATTGTCAACTAACCTTTCTGTCATTAAATGATGTTCTCCTTATTTATGGTATAAGTAAACGGACGGCAAGTTATGGTTAAGGGTGACCACCTCATACACATTGGCTCTTTAAGAAATATTAACCATTCCTTACATCGCCAATGCTCCACGAACCTTGGGAACTAAGCTGTTATGTCTCAAGTGCCTGCAGTTACATTGACTCATTCACCGTTCTAACCGAAGCACAACTATACTAAGTAGTACTGTTTAGCGGTAGAATATTTGATGAGTAAATGGTAGCTACCCAGACGAGCTTGCACTCACAACCAACAACCCAGTACGTCCTGAGTTGAGTTTCCGGAACTTTCTTACTGAACAGCTGTACTATTGAGTTCGATCTACTTAACTTTTAACTTTCAGACATTTTTAACTTTGCCGTTTCATAAATTCAATACATTTGTAAAAAAAAACATTGGTAAAGAAGGCATTTTATTCGATACAAGATTATATAGGTGATAAAAAAGCGTGGAGTTAATGCTTGTTGACTTCCAGGCAGGAGACATGACATACATATATAATTGTATTTAACTAACATGACTGTATTTTTAGATGTTGAAAAAGAGTAACTACTGAGTTTCTTGCCGGTTCATCTCGATAGAATATACATTCCGAACCGGTGGTAGGTTTACTTACCTTACTAAATAGTTTGTTAAATGATAATTCAAAAGTGCATGTAAAAGCCTACTTGAATTAAGTATATTTTGATTTTTGATATTGCAGCTAACATATCCTATGACTATTCATAGAAACAGCCTCGATATCAATGAAATTAAAGAAAAAATCATTGTTACGTTTTTAGTATAGAGTTTTAAAATAGTTTTATCTATCGTATGTTAATTTTTCATCTGATTTTGTAAGTACGAGTATGAACTTATACGGAGACAGCTAATTTCGTCTAGTTCATAGTTTATTGACCTCTGATTCTGATGTTCAACTTCAAACAGTCCGTAAGTGTCTGAAAATGTTTCATTTATAGCTAGACTTATGACATTTTTATTTTACTGTCTCATTGCTTTTGTTCTTCGAGTTATTTAAATTTCGAATAAACATTTTATGCCACTTAAATGTACACATAACATTGTTTCAATTTAATTATATTTCATTTCATATCAAAAACCGTTACAGAAATTTAAGTCTCAATATTTTGCTTAGTAAACTATTTCAATGTTGGAATGTTAGTTACTCAGTTAATAAATGGAAATTGTCACTAAAAGTACTAATTAATATGCACTCATTAGTAACTAAATTTAACTAAATTTGACTGTTTAAAATAATCACATAATCAATAAACTCATGCAAATTTGTCACCTGATCTGATAAAGAGCATGCTATTTTCGAGCAGATGCTTAGTAGCACAGAACTAGCAATGAAAAAAGCATACTTGTATTTAAGTTTCTATTTTTTCGTGCAAACTAATGAAATGTTTTAACACTCAGTTCATGGATTACTATATTTTGCTGGACATTATTTTAAAGAATAAATAATTGAAGATAATTATTATGATAATCCAATGATAGGATATTTAAGTCAACAAGGATCCTTAGGCTTAAAATGCCTCAATAGAACAGATATTTCAGCGACGTCGAACTTTTTCGGAAAAAATATTAACAGTAACGACTACGTAGTTCATGATCTATGCTCTATGATCATGGATAAATATACCTATTCTTCCAACAGTGATCAGGTCACTTAGTTGTAATTTGGTATTACTCTTTGGAATTAATTGCACAATATTTTGGACAAAATGTCATAACGATCTTGACTTTAATTGACTTACTGGTAGGGCTTTGTACAAGTCCGTCTAAGTATGTAGCAAATACACGTGATATGTATAAAGGTTTAGGTTTATATACATTTATTCTCAAAAAGACATAAGTCGCTGTTATGTATATTCCACGGCTTAACTGAAATATATTATTGTGTTCAGATTCAAAGAGTAAATGAGCTAGCAACTCATATTGGATGTGTACAGCTATAGGTACAAAAGACATACCACCTTAGATCCCTAGGTTGGTGGTGCATTGACGTGGTAGGTGATGATGTAAATATCTCTTTCAGTTCCGATGCCTATGGGTGGTGGTAATCACTATACAATATATACCTTATAGACAAACAAACAAAATAAAAATATATAAGTCACGTATTCATCTATATAAAGTTAAATATGTCGATTATATCATAAGCTTTAAATTTATTGGTTAATAACATAACTTCGCAATGAATATTAAAATAGACCAAATCATCCAACTAAGGAGGTTGGCCTTTAAAAATTAATTTATGGAGCTTCTGAGCGCTCGTCCAATGTTTGATCTGTTAGATTTTCAGTTTTAGTGTGCGACTTCCGTCAGCGTGTTTATAAAGTACTGTAACGCCATTTATGGCGATAGACGTGGAAACAATTTTAGAGAACCGAGCACATTTTGCGTATTTTATTAAAATAGATTGATTAATAGGATTAATCATATATATTGATATATGGGATTTCTTAAATTTTTCTATGTTTATTCATTGATATAAGATTCAAAATAAGGATTATTTTATAATTATATTAATAGTGAAACTTAGCTTATTTAATACTTAGTAGCATGGCTTTTTGCAAAGTATATCCGATTAGGTACCTGCTCATCACATATTCTAACACCAAACAGTAAAATTAGTTAAAATTAAATTTAGACATTTATTAGTATTTAGTTGTGTGTACTTATATAAGTTAACAGCCTTCAACATCTAACGAAATTATGTATTAAAATCTCTCTCGTACTGGATTATCTGAAAGAGGCTTATTATACATAACACGTAAAAGCTCCTTATGCAACACGACAGCTTATCACTTCTATAAAGAACAATTTATAACAAATTCTTCTTAAAAATTACATATAGGAATTAAATGAAAAAAAAAAGTCATCGTCTTAATTTAAATATTTAATACACATCTGTACTTAAACATTAAAATAATTCGCAAATATGCGTTTATTCTGATCGATTTCACCGTTAGCCACCTCGTAACGGTGCTCCAAACATCATGTTTATTTTTTATTTTGTTTAGTTGATACAATACACTCGATATTATATTTTTATTCTGTAGGAAACATAAATACGAAACTACATTTACCATAAGTGAACCTATCGAAATTGTTTTGTTATTGTTCAGTTAATTTATTATAAGTAGCATGCTATTTCTATGCTAGTTCTAGCATCGTAATACATGCTTACAGCCATACTATTTCATGACCGCCGAACACGAGCTTAAAATGTCGGAATGTGATATAGAACATTGATTATATATATATATATAAAGTCAAATTGTTATCATTTATTTATATTTTGATTATTTTTACAGTATTATGTTATATGGCATATTACTTTGGGGTAATGCTGCAGATATTGAATCTATTTTTATTTTACAAAAGAGAGCAATCCGGTCTATTTATAATCTTGGAGCTAGACTCCCTTCGGGATGTTTTTAATGAAGTAGGAAATAATTTATAAGAAATAACTCACTATTGCGTCACAATATATTTACAACAATATTATATATATTCACAGTAGCACTGATCACTTTGATAAAATCAGTGATAATCACTGTATGTGCACAAGAAGTAAGGATAAGCTTAGAAAGCCAAGTTTCCGACAAAGTCAATAAATCATTCTTGGGGCAAGGTATCCATTTTTAACTTTGCCGTTTCATACATTCATGTCATTTGTAAAAAATACATTGGTAAAGAAGGCATATTATTTGATACAAGATTACATAGATGATAAAAAAGCGTGGAGTTAATGCTTGTTGACTTCCAAGCAGGAGACATAACATACATATATAATTGTATTTAACTAACATGACTGTATTTTTAGATGTTGAAAAAGAGTAACTACTGAGTTTCGTGCCGGTTCTCCTCGGTAGAATCTACATTCCGAACCGGTAGTAGCTTTACTTTAAATAGTTTGTTAAATGACAATTCAAAAGTGCTTGTAAAAGCCTACTTGAATAAAGTATATTTTAATTTTGATTTTTACGAGTGAGATACGAAGTGAATTCTTACAGAATCGCCCTACAGATTATCCAAATCATATTTATTCGTTTTTATTTGGTGGTAGAGCTTTGTGCAAACCCGTCTGGGTAGGTACCACCCACTCATCAGATATCCTGCTGCTAAGCAACAATACTTGGTATTTTTGTGTTCCGGTTTGAAGGATGTGTGAGCCAGTGTAACTACAGGCACAAGGGAAATAACATCTTAGTTTCCGAGGTTAGTGGCGCATTGGTGATGTAAGGGATGATTAATATCTCTAACAGCTCCAATGTCAAAAAAAAAGCGTTCTTCGCGACTTCCGATGAAATAATAAATTAAATAATTAAAGTTAAATATGTTCTATTTCACACTCTATTTACCGTACATTTATGAACGTGTTGTGTTATTTGTTATTGTTTTAATGTACAATATGGCGGCTAACTGCGAAATTAAATGTCTTACACAGTCGTAATGGTCGAAATTTAGTATTAAGTGCAGAAATGAAGGTTTTAATATTGTTCATACAAAATGTACGTGAGTTTCTTGGGCTGTTGTTTGTAACTGCCATAATGCCATTAAACAAATGTTGCAATATTAAATAAAGTGCTTATTTAAACTGTTAATAAAACACAGCTCCTTAATCTGTACATGATGCCCACAGAATCCTAGACCCCATTTTCAAACCCCGGGCAGACCATTAAAAGTTGAAATTTAAGGTTCGAAGTTTTTCGTCGATAAATTTTCAGTAACAAGCGGAGTCTGAACAGAATCTTGAAATGAACAGCCTTTAATTTATTAATTTAGAAGCTTAAAGCATTTCTTTCTTATAGGATAAACGAGCATTTATTGACATATTTATTGTTTTTTTTTTTTGTAAGTAATATAACCTTTTTGTCTATTTTTTCACCATGTATGCATACTTTTAATTTTTATTGTGTCATATTCGTGACTAAAATCAACATTTTCCTATCCTAGAATATTTTATTCAATACAGCAGCATATTATTCAATACAAAATTATATATATGATAGAAAGACGTGGAGCTAATACTTATTGACTTCCAGGCAGGATATATTATATACCATATATAATTGTATTTGGCTAATGTAACTTTGTATTTTAAATGTCGAAAAAGAGTAACTACAAATCTTCTCGTCGGTTTTTCTCGGTAGAATTAGTACATTGTTTGTAAATGATTCAAAAGTGTTTGTAAAAGACTACTTGAATAAAGTATATTATGATTTTGATTTTATTTTTATTTTTTAAATACCTAAACGCACAACATATAAATAACAGATAACATAAGAATAACAAACAATCAAAGGATGCAACAAAAGCGGTATTATCGCTTAAAGCGATCTCACACAGACAACCTTTGGTGATAGACATAAATAATATATTTCAAACGATATTTAAAGATGCCCAATCATTTAAACTGCCGAATATCAGTATTCCAGAGTTTGAAGGTTTTTGTACTAAAAGAGTTACTGTAGACTTATGTTCAACTGTAGGAGTTACAAGTATATCATCTTCGTCATCTATTATCTCATTTTTAGGGTTCCGTAGCTAAATGACAAAAAATGGAACCCTTATAGATTCGTCATGTCTGTCTGTCTGTCCGTCCGTATGTCACAGCCACTTTTTTCCGAGACTATAAGAACTATACTCTTGAAACTCGGTAACCAAAAAAAATATATGATATACATTACCATGCAAACTTCCACCCAAAATTGGATTGAACGAGATCTTGTAAGTAGTTTTTTTAATACGTCATAAATCGAAAACAGCAATTTACCTCTCATTCAATCAAAAAAAAATTAATTTCATAAACATAAACCTTGCTGCTACGGAACCCTTCATGGTCGAGTCCGACTCGCACTTGGCCGCTTTTTATTATGTTAAATTAGACCAAACCATCCAATAAAGGATTTTGGTCTCCAAAAATATTTTTATAATAAACTCTAAGTGAGTGCATTTTGTTTTTTGTTTGTAAGTGAACTGAAATTCCGGTTGTTAGCGTTTAGTCTGCGTCTTTCGTCAGCGCGATTTAAAAGTACTGTAACGCCATCTATGATGAAAGGTCTGGAACTAGCTTCACGCTAATACAAAGTACATTTAGGACATACCACTGAGTCCGTAGGACCCTGACCCGTCGGTTCAAAAGTGCATGACACGGTAGCTACGGCTACCGTTGAGGACATGCCCGGGCAAGGATGCAAGCCTCGAGGCCCGTACCCAGTCTGGCATTAGCCAAACAGGAAGACCCTCACACACAAGTAAATTTAGGACATATTTTAATGAAATTGACTTACTAATATAAATATTTATAGTCGTGCATTATTTTGAATTCCTTCAGAAAAAAAATTCAATTCCGAAATAAAAACAAAGACGACTGTCGGTTTTTGATGGAATCAAAGAGCGTTCGCAGTACGTTCGTGGATGTCGACAGTGAAGGCCGTTTCACATTGCGAACATACGTATAAAATATAAACGTTAGAACCCAAAGGAGGATGAGTACAAAAAGCATTTGAAAGAGTTGGGGTTATTATCAAAACTGGGGAAAAATGCAAGACAAAAATATTGTAATTATTATTAAGTCTCGTTTATATTTATTTGCAAATAACAAATGAACGACCACTTGAAGTGAAGGTGCACTTACCACCCCTACCGCCAATCTTGGTCGTAGGGCTTTAGGCAGGCCCGTCTGGGTAGATACCACTCAGCAATATTTAGTATTGTTGTGTTCCGGTTTGAACGGTGAGTTACCAAGGACATATTCAAGGTTCGTGGCGCATTGATGATGTAAGAAATGATTTTGATTTCTTACAGCACCCTTGTCTATGAGTGATGATGACCACTTACCATCAGGTAGGCCATTTGTTCGTCCACACACATGTGGTACCACGTCAAAACGACATGAATTATAAATACCATGCCTTCGTATTAAATTGAAAAATTAATTAATGTTTGTAAATGATAACTGTAGAACTATTCTCTAAGAATAAACTCGAAACTCATCGCAGAAAATGAGCTTCGAATGTCAAGACTTTGATATTCGACTTTAGTAATAATAAAACGTATTTTATACGTATCAAAATGGCGTATCAGCGTAAGACAACTGTCAAAATTTCACGGGTGAGATACAAAATTAATTCCTACAGAACTTTTTGAATAAAATCCGGACGACGATAATTATGCATGTGTGTATTTACGTGTTTTTGTGATAATGGTAGAAAGAGACAAAACATGCCTCCATCTATACTTACAAAATAACATATCCTGACTGACTGACTTACTGACGTATTCGTCATCGCCGAGCGTAAGCTATTAAAGTTAGGACCATGAATTTTGGTAAGTGGTGGTTTTATTGAGAAGACACCCCAATAAGGAAGGAATTTTGGATGTTCTAACCCTAAGTGAATGAAATAGAGGTTGAAAGTTTGTATGGAAGTCCGTCATTTTTTAAGTTAAAAAGTGAGAAGATTATTATTTAAGCGTTTCTGGACATTCTGCCCGTAAGGGGTGAAATACACACATATTTATGTGTTATACGAAGATGTTAAAATAATTCTCTTTACTTAGTGAAAAGTTTCTTAACTTAATATTTGTCTCGACAGGACAAAGCGAGATATTTATGTCCCCTATTATGTCCACCATTAATAATAGCCCCTATGTGATGAAATAAAGATAAGGGGGTGAAATATCACATATATACACGGACGCACTGACAGTTTCCTCGTTAGGATTTACTTCCACTGAATGCAACTTCGCGCTATATCTAAATGCTCAAAATATTTTTCCTTAATATTTATAAAGGGGGGGTATATGTTATCGCCATTTTTCAATTCAACTTCTGTATCGAATGCTCTCCCTGAACCAAATATATTTCAAAATCAAAGATCAGGTTTAACATTAGAGCTCCTGATATATTTTAAGACATTATCTATTTATTTCAATTAATGTCTTATGATGCCAGAAGAAATAGTTCTATAGTCTATGGACGTTATGGGCAACCAAGGCATCCATAACATGATAAGCATATACCTACTTGCATACGTGATGATGACCACCTCCTGACCAATTTCGGTTCAAGAGAAACAGCCTACTGCAACGCTACGCTTGACTTTTTATAGTGCTCAAGGTCATCAAGGCTCATTGTCTATTGCTCTCTCAGAATCCGATGGGATGTCGATGTCGACGGAAACAGTTCAAGTGCCGGATCAACGAATTTGCCGGCTTTCGGAGCAACAGTTGGAGTACACACACAGTTATATTTCGTAAGAAATATTGCGATAACATTTTTCGAACCGACTTAGTGGAGACCTGATGAGTGAAATGTTTAAGTTAAGTTAATGAGTAAAATTAAGTTTTCACAGCAAAAATACGAGTAAGTTTTAATATTGTCTTAACTTTTAAACTAAAGGGTATATCGCAAGGTATCCTGTATCTCGGACATTTCTTGCACATACATATATATTAAGATAAAATATACAGCAGATAAATGAGGAGCCGAGACAACCCAGTGGTTAGAACGCGTACATATTAACCGATGATTGTGGGCTCAAATCCAGGCAGCACCACTGAATTTTCATGTGTCTAATTTGTGTCTATAATTCATCTCGTGCTCGGCGGTGAAAGAAAACATCGTGAGGAAACCTGCATGTATCTAATTTCAACGAAATTCTGCCACATGTGTATCCACCCGTATTGGAGCAGCGTGATGGAATATGCAAACCTTCTCCTCAAAGGAAAAAGAGGAGATTTACTGGCTGTTAATGTATGTAACCTCTATCTTCAAGTAAGTGAACTAACGCTAAAAACAAATCTTAACGTGACGTTTTATTCAGTGGACGAATAGTCTTATAATAGCAGGAAATATATGTACAAGAAATTATTAGGTTTGATTCATGGTGTATTCGCGTTACGGTATAACGCCTCTTGGAGATTGGCCAAGTCATACCACGCGTTAACGCATAAACTGTACTGTCAGAATAGCTTATCCTGTTATTGCATCCACCGTAGCATTTTTGGGAGAAATTCTTTAGGTGAAATGAGTTTTCAAGGTCGAAGTTTTATTGCAATGTTTTTTGAAATTGCAAAAGTTCTGACGCAAGAGTACGTTGATGTATAATTATATTCTAAACAGGATATATTACACATACATAAACAGTTTGTTTGTCTGTAGAGGATGATTCCCGAAATTAGATCAAAAGAAATAAAAATGTCACTGGTGGAAAGCTAAATTGTTCCTGATTTTATTTATATACATAATACCATTTTCTTCAATAGTAAACTGCAACAGTGCAAAGCCAGGACGAGTTGCTAGTACATCAAATAATCCTACTTTTTGCAACAATGACTGATATCTCGAGATAGAGGTATAGAGCTGTACGATTCAGTTCTCTGTGTTTTTAAGGAAGTATGTTTGAATATCTCGATCGTAACCAGACAGGTGCAATGATGCTTTCTTACGAATGACTTAGATTATTTGGTGACTAACCCAGATCTATACCAAATTATTAAATTGATAATATCGATTAATCATTAAAAAAAATATCTGATATAAAAACTTTGGACTTATAGCTTATTGCTGTATATTGCTACACGAGTCAAATAAACAATTATGAACTTGAATTGATATCACTGATCGAGATCTTTTTTTTTTTATTTAATAGGTATGGACCAGCTGTTGGTAAGTGGTCCCCACCGCCATTAGACATTGACGCTGTTAGAAATAATAACCATTCCTTGGGAGTTAACATGTTATGTCTCTTGTGCCTGTATCACACTGGCTGACTCACCCTTCAAACGGGAACACAATAAGACTAAGTATTGCTGTATTACGGTAGAATATCTTATGAGTAGGTGGTACCTACCCAGACGGGCTTGCATTAAGCCCTGCCACTAAGTGGAACTTAGATCTAAAATAATCTAAAGAATTAATTATGAATTCGTAAAAAAAAATACTTATGAATGTCGCCGTAGTTAGAATCGGAATTTTGGGAGTAACAGATATGGATACAATTGTATTTAATTTCATTTAAAAATTATACTAAACAGGAACTGTTCGCAATACATGATACAGTAGAACTATTGGCAAATCGCATGGAATATGTAAATCAAAGGTCTGTTTAAAAGTCTAAGAGCCAGTGATCGGCAGACTTACGGTATAGTAGCAAACTCCAAGTTACTGCCAAGTATACTGCTTCACCTGCTGCTGGGGAAATGAAGGTTCACTATTGCCATCGAGGATTCCTTTGAGCACGCCAAGGAGTCGAAAAGCTTAAAAATTTACTTTCAAAACGTGATCGCAGCATGTCTGCCATTTTGATATCTTACAATATATTTGAAAAAATATAGAAAAAATTAATGGCAGACACTTACCCCGCACCTTCATTAATGGGAATAGTTGGCAGTAACATGGAGTTTGCTGCTATACCGTAAGTCTGCCAATCACTGACTCTCAGTCTATAAGACTCAGCTCTAAAGCACACGCGGTTAGAAGAGTTTGACAACTAACTCTTGTTGATATTGCTCGATTAGTATACTTTAGTTATTTGTATAATATTATCTCTAACGGTATCTTGCTTCGAGTAGCGCTACAGATATTTAAACTGTTTTCATTCTGCAAAATAGATACTTTCGGTCTATTTATGATCTTGGAGCTGGAGACTCTCTTATATCTAGTAACATGGGTATCCCTTTACTTTGATCAATAAGCCGAGATGGTCCAGTGGTTAGAACGCGTGTAATTTATATATGGTAGCTTTACTTAATATAGTTTGTTAAATGACGATTCAAAAGTGCTTGTAAAAGCCTACTTGAATAAAGTTTTTTTTTAATTTGATTTTGATTTTCATTTCCTGGTTTTGAATTTTCATGTGCTTAATTTGTGTTTGTAATTGATCTCGTGCTTGGCGATGAAGAAAAACATCTTGAGGAAATCTGAATGTGTTTAATTTCAATGAAATTCTGCCACATGTGTGTGTGCCCGCATTGGAACAACGATATGTTCCAAGCCTTCTCCTCAAAAGGGGAAAGAGGCCTCAGTGGGATATTTACAGTCTTTACTATACTATGTTAATAACAATATTATGTTTATTCCGTTGCCTACAGTTAATATTCAATTAAAAAAGTCAACATTTAAAAATAACGATTCGATGTTAAACAACTACCAGTACGAAAAAAGTTTATTTTAAGCTCGTCGGTGATAAATAATGTCACGATAGCGCGACCGGGTTACACATTCCGCCTCGGCGATTTTTTTTTAAATTGATAAATTGAAACATTTCGCTACTCCACAATCTGTTTTTTATCGTTCGGAAAAAAATTACTATGTTTCTGATTGTTGTAACGTGTAGTTGAGCTATGAAATGGGCCTTTGTGTTCATTCAGCGAGCTGCCAATTTGTAGCAGTGATTTGTCGTAATGGTCGAAAATTTTCAAGGGAGTTTTATCAAATTTAATAAGAGCCGATATGGCCCAGTGGTTAGAACGCGTGCATCTTAACCGATGATTTCGGGTTCAAACCCAGGCAGGCACCACTGAGTTTTCATGTGCTTAATTTGTGTTTATAATTCATCTCGTGCTCGGCGGTGAAGGAAAACATCGTGAGGAAACCTGCATGTGTCTAATTTCAACGAAATTCTGCCACATGTGTATTCCACCAACCCGCATTAGAGCAGCGTGGTGGAATATGCTCCATACCTTCTCCTCAATGGGAGAGGAGGCCTTAGCCCAGCAGTGGGAAATTTACAGGCTGATTATGTTTATGTTTTATTTATCAAATTTAAACATAAAACTAAAATTCTTATCAACCGACTTCAAAAAAGGAGGTTCTCAAAATAATATGCTTGTATGTATTTCCATTTTTCTCAAAAACTATTGATTGTTAGATGGATTTTCGTTATTACAAAGGATGAACACGTAAACCTTAACCTAAGATTACTGGTTCAGGTCTGATAAGCACTAATTTTTCAATTGTTTTTGTGTTGTTAATGTTGTTACCGATTTTAGTTATTTAGGTTTAAATACATTGCGGAAATATACGATACGTAACAATGTGGAGTAGACTTCAAACTTCTCTGTCAAAAGAAGTATGTCTGGGCACAGCATTGGACTTATACAGATATACTTTTCCTTTTTTTTTATAAATTGAAAAATAGATAATTAAAAAAAATACTTATATCGTTTACGTTCTCAGAAATTAATAACATACAAAAAGCCCTAAAATTTATTAGAGAAAATTATGTCTTGGAATAAATAGAGACTAGACTAGAGGAGCGCATACTTGTGGCTAATAATCCTGTTAAGTTATGCAAGTACTACACAGTTCGAGTCACTGTCAAATAAACATACTTGAGGGTGCTTGCAAGCTGAACAAGACGAGACTTGTCCTCTGAACAACAAATAATACGGACAAGATAACTCGTGCTCGGCGATGGAAAATATCTGCAAGTTTTGGGGAAAAATTATATACATACACGCTTTGAAGAAGCGTGGTGGATTAAGCTCTTAACCTTATCCACAAAATAAGAGTAGATCTAAATCATACGTGGGACATATACAAATTGTCAATTCTATGTTCATTAAAGGCAAGTATTCAAGATCATAACATACATAACATAATCAGCCTGTAAATTTCCCACTGCTGGGTTAAGGTCTCCTCTCCCGTTGAGGAGAAGGTATGGAGCATATTCCACCACGCTGCTCCAATGCGGGTTGGTGGAATACACATGTGGCAGAATTTCGTTGAAATTAGACACATGCAGGTTTCCTTACGACGTTTTCCTTCACCGCCGAGCACGAGATGAATTATAAACAAATTAAGCACATGTAAATTCAGTGGTGCCTGCCTGGGTTTGAACCCGAAATCATCGGTTAAGATGCACGCGTTCTAACCACTGGGCCATCTCGGCTATGACATTCAAGATCAACAACAGCTAAATATAATCTGAAGTAAATACTTACGATGAGTGGGCTGAACCTATCCAACCCACTCATCAGGTATACTACCGCCAAACAGCAGTACTCTGTCTTGTTTGTTTCCGGTTTGAAGGGTGAGTGACCCAGTGTAATCAGGGACATAACTAGTTCCAAAGTTGATGGCGCATTGGTGAAGTAAGGAATGGTTAATATTTCTTACAGTTTCAATGTCTATGGGAGGTAGTGAACACTTACGACACAAAAGACAGCTGATGTTAAGTGGTCATCACTACTAATAGACATTGGTACTCTAAGAAATATTAATCATGTTATCAATACGCCTTTCAACTATGGCAAGTTAGATGTTATGTCCCTTGTGCCTGTAGTTACACTGGTTCAGTCGGAACCAGTGTAACTACAGGTAATATAAGAATTGCTGTTTAGCGGTAGAATATCAGATGAGGCAGACGAGATTGCACTAAACTGTACCACCAAGTAAAATAAATTTATACCTGAGACTGTCGATCTGTCTTATGAACAACCAAGTTGCAAAACGCAAAATAAATTTGCAACTCGATTTAAATCGGTTGAGCGTGAAATATAGAAATTTGTGGACAAGTTCAAAATAAAACGAAATCCTGTTTTGGTGTCTTCGAGAGTTAATACAGCACAGATAGTACGAAGCGAAACTCGAATTTAAATTTAAACTTGTTTGTGGACGCATTCGACTGGGGTATTGAATACAAATTTCGTTTACAGATCGTTGCGTTTGACGTTTTACTCTGGGGTGATAATTTTAAAATTATAAAATTCGAAAATCGAAACGTGCTCGAAACATAATTTTTAATTAATCGAAATATTTGAAATTTTTTTTTTGCCGCCTAATGCACCAATACCTTGTAGCGTACTATATTAAAAAAAAAAAAGCGCGCGATCGCCTGTTACAGACGCTTGGATTTTACTTTTCGGCGCGAAGTTTGTTTGCTTCGGACATACTATTTCTTATTCATAGAAAAAATGAAGTTTTAGACGGTTTTTGTTATTAATTATTATTACATTTAAAGTAATTAGTCTTATTGTTGATTTTTATTTTCTATTATACGATATATATTATAATCCCACCATTTACTAAAACATTTAAGACATATTGAGAGACATTATTAACTAAATTTTAGTTATATACAAAATTCATCAAGAACGCATCTGACAGTTCATTTTTTACCACCGTGACAACCCATGATGGATACTTTTTTCTTCCTCGTCTGACAGATGACGTCACTTCCTTGACAAGTCACTTAGTTTTCTTTCAACAATAATATATGAATTAGCTACAATAAAAAGATACTGTGCAAGTACCCCTAGAAGTATAGATATATATAACATATGAAACCATGTCAATTTTATATAGATACTATACTTACTACCATACTGAGTAAGATCGCCATTTAACGGCCACGGACACTTCTCCGACGCAATTCTCTAATGTTCTCAAAAATATATTTATAATATTAATAAAACTATTTATTTATTCAATTTGTTTAATTATTTTTTTTAATTACGATGTTATAAATTTCACGTTACACCAAGCAACAAACTGGAAAATTTATGCTAAGTTATGTCAGTTTTAAATATTATATCGTTTCTAGAAAATTCTACACCAAATACGAGCTGTATATTTTTTTTTTAATTAAATATTCTTTTACTAATTTCAGACTTTATGCAACCGGTAATATAAGTCTTCTATTTCAATTAGTCCAACATATTAATGGCAACATTGTAAAGAAAAAGGTGATATTCATTTACTTAATAGTCGAACTAAATACTGGAAACAAACGGAGTCTTAGTCTAAAGTCTTAGTCTAGAGACGTTAGTGTTGAACATACACTCCTAAAGCACTTTACGGGTTTGTAATTACTTAGTTGTGCATTTATAGTGTTACCAGATTAAAAAAATTACCCCGAAAATAGGTAAAATTTTCAATCTACTTTACTATTAAAATATTATTTTTATCTAGCGATTGGTGAATTTGCTATTTTATGTTAATTTTTAATAATCTCATATAAATAAACTCATTTTTGCGATATTTATTTTTGCGTCATTGAAATTATTATTATTATTAAAACATAATAATTTGTATAGCTGCTCCGATTTTTAAAGTGAGTGAGTCAGTGTAATTTAGGCACAAGGGACATATCGAATGCATTACATATGTTAGAAATATATATACATATATGTAGATGATATATATATTACATATCAAATGCTAAAATAGCAAAAACTCAGATCAAACTATTTGAAAGAAATGATTTTATCAGTCGTCGGAAATATTAAAAGGAATCGAGGGAAATAATTGATTTGAAAGCAAATCTTAATCTACTAGACGATTCGTTAGATTTTATATTTAGCGAGCGAAGCTGACGAGAAAGTTTTCAAAAATTTTATTAGTCCGGCGATTGAAAAGTAAGCGTCACTTAAGTCCTTTTTAGCGTACAACTGATAATGTGTTTACAAATTTTCAAGATAATAGATCACAAGCAAACATTCATTCCCATTTATAAGTTTAGTTTTTTTTTTTATTTATTAATATTAGTGTTATTAGCTAAGATACCAAAGTTACCTCATTCTATAAATAGTTCGGTATATAATTTTATTTTTCATCCCTTTGGTATTTACAGGTTGTAGGAGTAAGAAGTGGTTAGAGTTGATAACACTCGTTGAAATGAAATGTTTTAAACATACATTTGCGGTAACGTTTGTATCTGATAAGCGTGAGAGCCTGTGCGACTGTAACTAGGATTATTTACTTATTTATAAGGTAACGACCCGTTAATATACAGACACGTGATAAACACGTGTTTACTCCTTTTTAATGGAATTTTCTAGAAACTATATAATATTTCAGAGTATAATTTTTACACGCGGTCGATATTTTCAGAGAGACCTGAGTATCTTTCTGAAAATATCCTTTGAAGAAGGAACCGGGCTATCTGAGGGACACTAGATTAACTAGTAAAACCACTGCAATGACCTTCTTCAGCAGGGATCGGAGAAGCTGCGGGATGCTGTGTCCGCTCGTAGCTCGGTGGATATTTCATCAGGGGGCGAAAGTGATCTCATCCGTTCTTCTCGCTAGTGCGTCCGGCATCACGAAGCCATGCCGGCTGCTCACAAGGCCATCTTAATTAGGACACGCATTCAAGGCCCCGAGTTCTATGCCCATTTTTTCTAAATCTAGGCGTCGGAGCTGCGGGAGTACTTTTACGTTACACCTTTGACGTCTCTACTTAGCAGGATCGTTCCATGCCCCTTCCCGCTCCACCGTTTCCTTCTGAGCCATGACGATCTTCCAGAAAGCTGAAGCCCTCCACGTTTCAGAATATTTAAGACCATACATACAATCATACCTCGTCCACTCTGTGTATAGAAGCTGAGGCATAGCAACGCCATAAAGAGGCGAGATTACCTTGTCCATTATAAAATACATATCCCAGCTTTGATACGTCAAAGTCGAAGTCATAATATCGAACAGATACAATTAACTCTTACGTATAAGGTACGGACATAATTAATCCAGTACGTCAAGAGTTAAAAGCGAACAGTTCTTAATACACATTCATCTGCGTTTGGTTTGATGTGAAACAAACGGTTATAGCCGCCGCAAACAGTCCAGTATCTCGAGTTTAATCGAAATTAATCGTTTATCGACTCATAAACAAGTCTACAAGTAAACAAGCCCTTGTACGGAACCGTCAAAACTTTATAGCCTATTAAACTTGTGTAGTAGAACTTGTTTGGGTCAAATCAACATAATTATTAATAGTAAACAGTTTCCATTTAACGTGGACTTCGTGCATTGCGTTTCAATTTAAATCAAATACATTAACAGCCTGTAAATTTCTCACTGCTGGGCTAAGACCTCCTCTTCCTTTGAGGAGAAGGTTTGGAGCGCTCCACCACGCTGCTCCAATGCGGGTTGGCCGATAAATAATTAAATCAAATGAAAATTATATAATGTTCGCCATTTTACGAACCAAAAATGTAACCATTCAAAAATTTACATATTAAATTAAATATCTTATATTTTAAATATGTCTCGCTGTGCACGCGCACCGTCTTTACCGTGCGCCATTTTATATATTTCATTTTCCCGCGCTTTTGCGATGCGTGTGACTCAAGATGACAGATGCATAAACACACAGATAATATATATGAATATAAATTATTAATCTAGAACTTATTAATGTGTTATTATATATATGTGTAAACTACAAGCATTGCACTTACTTATTGATTGTCATATTAAAAACTACCAACGGTTCGGAAAATTATTCTGACCTGACCGGCGAAAGAACCTCGGCTAGTATTTTTTTTAATTTGCTATTTTCTATATTGAATAAAATAAATAAATCAAAACGTTGAATATATATCATTTTTAATACACTATATATGTTTTATATGTTTTAATTTTGATATATGTCTGTCTTGTGTTATATAAAACGGGCAAAGGAACAGACGAGACGGTCCAAGTTATATGAAGTGATCACCTCACTAGACATTCGTACCTAATATAAAGATTTTTAATCTTGCGATTTTTTACTAGAAAGGGGAAGAACCTTTTTATTTTGTTTTCTTTTATATATCTCCATCTCTACTTACGTCTCCGTGTCATTTCTTTCGTCTTTCTCTTACAATTCACATTCATGCAATATTTGACTACCGTTAATTTTGTATTCGCCTTTTTCAATAGGTAGTACTTTTTAGAATACTATCTATACACATAAATCTATCTAAATTAAAATGTAATTTTATTCTCAAGTTAAAAGACAAAAGCCAGATGGAGCGCGCCGAACATTCAAGTGAAACAACAAAAGCGAATACAAATTTCTGATAATGCGAAACGACGTACCTTATTTTGAATACGTCAATTAATTATTAAAATAAAACCCTTCCACGTTTCGAATTTTATATTCTCTTTCGTTGCGATCCATCTGACTTTTATTTTCTAATCTGCGTATTATTCATTCAATCAACAATAAAGCATTATTACACTTAAGGAAAATGTAAGTTCAAAAAAATTGGGATAAATATTCTAGAACAAGGCCATGATATAATTGTAGTTACATTGAATTGTGGGAGATAACCGGTTACCCTTGACCCGTTTGCCTTCCTGTTCTCATTTTCCACCATGATCGAAAGAGTTTACGTTTATAACGATTACTGGTACAAACCATTACAACATCGCTGTAAATTCTAAAGCGATTAGCTCTTGATTGATGGTCCATTGTCATTGTATTCGCTGTCATTAACGGCCATCAGATTTTGGACAAACGCATTGTTTGATTTTAGATTAAAATAGGTTATCCATTAATATTTAATGATATATCCTGTCGAACAGTAAAAATAAATAAAAAGAGAAGTTTCACTTCTTCGGCGTAATTAAATATAGTTTTTAATTGCACGATAATTGCAATTTATGAAGTGATAACTTGTTATGGGAGGGTAAACCGTTTCGTTACGTAACGCGTTACGGCGCCAGTCTGTCTGGCTTCCCTTTCTCTTACGGATACATTTCAGGCAGCGGTAGGCAGGCACGGGAGGTGCCTTGTTGCCTTCTTGCTCTAATATATTTTTTAATTCATCAAATATTTTATTAATAAATAGCTTTTCCTTACATTATCATACTAATATGCATAAAACTTAAGTAACAACTTAAGCTTTTCTCAAGTTAAACAATTTCAATATTAAGTACTTCGATTAGTTTAAGTTGTAACTTCTGTCTTTCGTCCGAGACGAACGCGTATTATTTTTATCTAAATGAAACAGTTTCTCTTTTTATAAATATTATTAACATGAAATCCTTAAATATATACAAATATTAATTGAATATAGTTACTGTATAAATCTTGACTGCGTGGAATGGTGGCAGGAATGCTAACAGCGTTTAGTCGTTGAATTATAATAATATCATAATCTACTTATTAATAATAAAGTACTAATTATAATTATGATAATTTATTTTTTCAACTCTACTGTAACACAAATTTAAACATACACATGACACCTAATTGGCGGTTTACGAATCGTTTAGGTCTCATATTTTTTAGATTTAAATTTAATTCAACAAAACAAGAACAACAACATAAAAAATCTATTTATTTTTTTCATAACGCTTCAAAAGAAATATAACTTCAAAATTAACTTTTATAGTAAAATTTGTATAGAAAACACATATGCAGCTCTAGCTAGCGTTTCGTTAATCCCAAACAACATTGTGATTTATATCATATTATTAATTCATTTATTCATCAAGAAGCAGAAGGATATAAGTTTTAATGGTATCCGGCTCCAAGGACCATTTCAGAAACATTGGTTAAATTAAAAAATAAAGTGTTTATCTAATAATTTCACTAAATAATTTGAACTTATTTTGATAGGCGGAACCGGTTGACGCCACAGGTGAACAATGAGCGTTGTAGACCATCTTTCGATTCTTATTGTAACATTTAACTTACAAACTTTTTTAAAAGCACGAAAGATCCTTGCAAAACTTGAAGCGTGGTGTACCTACCTTACATTTATAGAAAATATTTATATAGAACCCAACGGGAAAACTTACAAAGAATTTTGTTTATAAATTGACCGAAAACGAATTAGTACAGATCTCTGGTTTAATATTTCTTACACGAGATTAAGGGACACGAAACTCCAAACTGGAAACTGCCCTTAAATTATTTTGCATGAACGCGCAAAGTGACTTCAAAAGTAATCATGGGTTGTTATTAAATATTCTATTTTAAGTAAGAGTATTAGTATTCAGAATTCGTTTTTTACCAGAGAATCTTTAAATTGAGATTAAAGATTCTGTTGTGTGGGTGTCTTTTGATTGCGGCGCTGGCATCGGCACAGATCGGTGGAACTACATGATCACGTGTTGATAACGCAACCGTCTCCCCACTTTTGCTCCAAGGGGGCCAATGGCTATCTCGCACTCACCTTCACTTCAACACGTACTTTTTGCGCAGAGGATCGGAATTGCGATTCAAATGGGTAATTCTTGATTTGATTTGTACATTAAAAATATTTAATTTTTATTTTAAATATTAAATGTAGCCAAGCAGGCACATAAAATATTTCTTTGTAATGTAAAAAAAATGTCAAAAAATAAATAATTGCCCGCTGAGTTTCTTTCGACGGTCCTTCTTAGGTCGGGGTATTTACTTTTACGAACCGGTGGTAGTGTTTAATTTGACAACCAATAAGTGAGTGTAATTCTTCTTTATTGAATTTATAAGTGGAGGTGATTATAGTTGCGCTTTTAACATTTTTCCTAAACAAATGACAAACGTTACAAGTTTAAAAATTCGGAATAAATTGGTCTACATTCCAAACCGGCGGTACCTTTCAATTTAACCTTATACAATGACGATTCGGAAGTTTGCGAAAGTATATTTTGATTGAACGGCTCAACTTTGCAGCACTAATGACAAAGCGTACCAATCAGTGACCGTTTGAAATTTGTACAGAGAGATGATTTGTTGAAATTGACAAAAACTCACCGAAGCGTTATCACTGAATGCATCCATTTGAAACTACAATTCAATCGTATTTTGTCTGCGAGTTTGTATAAAATTGAAATGATTGACAATATTATATGTAGTTATCATAATCATTATTAAAAATTTGTATAAAACATTTAAGCATTTTTTGGCGCGATGTGACCAAAATTATGTTAGTAATTTTTTTATGTTGTAAGCTACATGATGAAGTTGCTCCCTAAGCCGTCAAATAAGTGTAAAGTCCCTCGAAATATACAACTTGACTTAAGATATTACGTCCCTGGTGCCTGTAGTTACACTTGTTCTCTCAAACCGGAATACAATAATACTGAGTACTGCTGTTTGGCGGTAGAATATCTGATGAGTGGTACTTACCCAGACGGGCTCGCACAAACCTCTACCACCAAGTCGACTCGGTCTGGTACCTTTTCAAACTTAAACTGCTGAACGGATTTAGATAAAATCTGTTACCGAGATAGAAGTCATAAAGGGGATGGAAGTTTGTATGGGGAATCAATGATTTCTTAAGCGAGGAATATAAAACTCATTATAATTTAACTTTCCGTTAACTTAAATAATGTTCGTGCATTTTTGACCAATCAGGTTCATGTGTGATCAGTTTATTTTTAAGTTCAAAATGTATAGAGAAATTTGACCTATTTATTAAATCAATTAAATTATAAATTTTAAAGCAAGACGGAGTTGAGACGGAAGCTAAGGAACACGTCTTTTAGTTTAAGCTCACTGCTTAGACTATAAGAGTAGTTCTTGTCTGAACAGACATTGGTTAAGCTTTATGCAATTCTGCTAATACCTACTTACGTAGCCACCAGCTCCTATTACCGCGAGTATATAAATCTTATTACATATTATTTTATATGTATACGAGCTACCCGCCCCGTCTTCGCGCGGGTACAGTAAGACTATATACAATTTTTAGATAGAAAAATAAAAATAAACTTTCTATTTTATTTTTATGCAATAGGTAGGCGGACTTCTAACAAATAACAAAATATTAAAAAATAAAACCTGGAAACCGGCTGTCTTGGTATGGGCATGTTATGCGGAGGAATGAGGACCATGTTGTGAGAAAGGTTTTGAGAATGGATGTGGATGGATATAGAGGTAGGGGACGACCCAAGAAACGATGAATGGATTGTGTGAAAGACTTGAATGTTACTTGTGAGATAACGTCTGACAGAGAAGTATGGAAGAAGAAGACATGCTGCGCCGACCCCAAGTAAAATTGGGATAAGGGCAGGAGGATGATGAGGTAGGCGGACTTCACGTCGGCCCATCGCCTAAAACTATGTAAGACGCAATTTCGGCCTGACATGGAGTACTGCTATCACTTCTGGGCGGGTAAATCCGGCTGCTAAATTGGAGAAATTTATTATATTTTAATTTCATCGCATTCAAATTCTAAGTTTCAACCGCACCACCCAGATCTCCGAAAACCCAAAACAGCACGATTTTTAAGGTATTTTCTGCCTCGCACAACCACTCTGTAGAACCAGCTTTTGGCATCAGTTTATTTGAACCGATACGACTTGGGAACCTTCAAGAAAAGAGCGTACACATTTGTTAAAGGCCGGCAATGCACCAGCAAGTCCCCGGTATTGCTGAGCGTTGGTATTCACTTTCCATCAGGTGAGTGGGTCGTTTGCCACCTATACCATAAGAAAACAAAAACTGTACTTTATATATCATATAATTTATTATCTTTAAACGTATAATCTAATATTTGAAGTTAATTTAAAGTACTTTCTGCATCAGATATTTCAAAGAAGCGTAATGAGCTAACATTACGAAGGCGAGTGTAATTTATTTTTAGAGTAAGAGCTTATTTCGGAAGCATTTAATTGTCTTAATTAAAGGTAGACTTGAAATAAGCTTATTATTTTCGTAACTGCCTCGTCGGTCCAATGGCTCGCTTATAAAATTAAAAAATATAAAATTTATTAGGGTTTACGGTTAGTAAATTTGATGTCTGTCTGGCGTTTGGGGGGCTAAGACTCCGTGTGCTTTTCTATATGTAAACTTCATGATGATTTGTTGAATCAAATCAAATCAAGTAAGCTTTTACAAGCACTTTTGAATCGTCATTTAACAAAGTATATTAAGTGTAACTACCACCGGTTAACCAGAAACTAGCAAGAAACTCAATAATATTTAATTTTATTATTTTTTAACATTTCACAAAAATATGTCAGTTAAATACAATTATATGTATAATATATCCTTCCTGGAAGTCAACCAGAATTACTTCCAAGCTTTTGTATCGTCTATATAATCTTGTATTGAATTGTAAATATTTAAAATATATTACAAATATTATTTTGTTATTAATGTATTTTTTACAAATGATTTGAATTTATGAATAGGCAAAGTTAAATATATCTGCGGAATTTTATCATAGAAACCTTACCCCAAGAAGGATTTATTGACTTCGCGGAGTCGGAACCTTGGCGTTATAAGCTTGTCCTTGCGTCTCGTTTACATACAATGATTATCACTAATTCTATCAAAGTAATCAAGTTACTATGAATATACATAATATTGTTTTAAATATATTATGACGCAACAGTGAGTATTCCTACTTTGTTAAATAATAATTGTTAAGGAGTTACAGTGTAACAAAGAAACAAACGCAGTCAATTTCGCGTAATACGTGTTCTCTGTGTGTTGAAATTTTTTACTAATTTAAAAAAGTTCCTAAAAGAACTTTAAGTATAAAAAATTAAAAGATATTCGAGATGAACTTACAAATTGAGAATATTAAGCTAGTTACAAGTGAAGACGCTCTCCAGTGAAGCGAGAGGCAATTAATGTCACTTGGGCGTTAGTCGCGTCAAGTGAGACTCGAATATGCATAACCAACTTAATTGTCGCTTTCAAATTAATTAAAGTTTACGACGACTTCAGTTGTGAAATGAAATGTTTTTATATTATAATAATGGCAATGTTGACGTTTCCATTACATCATTTTTTTTAACAGACTTCCAACAGAAATCTTATATTATAAAATATTTTAACCTGCGTCGTTTGTCTAGTAGCTATATATTTAGCCACAGATCCCAAGGTTCTGGGTTCAAGTCCCTGATCTGGATAAAAAGCGTTTGGGTTTTTCAGTCAAAAAAAACTCACTAACAGCCCAGGGTCTAGAAGTTGGAAGTGTGTCCCATGTCGTAAAGCCGTTGATCCAAAGCCTGAACGCTTTCCGGTCGGATTTGCCTCCTATAATATCTCCTGTGGAATTAGTTGGTCTCCCTTGATTATGTTCTCCTCGTCTCTCTCTCCTCTCTAAATCCCTTGGTTATAACGACATCACTTTAACCCTTATTGAATTGTGGAGAAAATTGACGGTCGAAACATATTAAATTAAGAGCTACCAAGACTATACAAATCCCGGTTTGAAGGATGATTGATCCAACTACAGTTAAAAGAGACATAACATCTTAGTTCTAACGTTGTTAGTGCATTAACTATTTAAGGAATGGTTAATATTTCTTATTTTCTATGGCCGGTGGTGACCCCTTACCACCAGGTGGCCATATCATAAAAATAAATCTTTAAAAAGTCATTGAAGCAAAGTTACTTTTGTAAATGCAATCCAGTCAGTTAATTTTTCATTACTACTTAACGACTACGGTGAAAATTCAACAGGGTATTATTTCCCGACATTTTCACATATTAAAACAGCGCTAAGTGTATTTTGGCTGAGTTTTTACTGACGTTTCAAAGTTTAAAAACTGTGTCAAGTGCGACAACGTCACCTGTGTAGTGGTTCTGTATAATTTTAATATTTAAATATCAAACGAATAAAAATTACTATAAAATAATAAAATGTAAGTAAATTAACAGCCTGAAAATGGCCCAATGCTGGGCTAAGACCTCTCCTTTTGAGAAGTATTGGAGCTAATTACACCACACTGCTCCAATGCGGGTTGATGTAGCAGAATCCTGTTGCTGCTAATGTTTTCCTTCAACACCAAGCACAAAATATAACACATGGAAATTCAGTGGTGCTTCCCTGGGTTTGAACACACAACCATCGGTTAAGATGCACGCGATCTAACCACTGGACCATCTCGGCTTGTTAATAATAATTTGTGTGTAAATAAAATTTGTATAAATAAAAAATTTACATATATAAGTGTTAAGGTATATCTTAAATTTACAATTTTGCTGTGCTTCCAAATATATAGTATATCAATATTCAAAAGCGAATACAAATTTCGAATTCCAATACCGGTTTAGTTCGAAACGAAGGGTATTTTTTTTAATATGTCAAAAGGTTTTTTTGATTATTTATTGTTGGCGTTTTATCAAAATGATGCGTCGCTTCGCACTGCCGGCAATTTGTATTCGCTTTTGCCGCTTAACTATAATGTGAGCTCCATCTGCCCTTTGTCATAAAAAACATACGTTACGTTAGTAGAATTTCATACGCACTTGTTATATCATAGCACTTCAAAGCCGTCATATATAAAATATTTACAATTTAAATCTGAAATATTCGAAGTGTATGATTCATTTAAAACACAAAATAAACTCTAAGTTACTATAAGATATATGATCTCTGTTTAATAGTCGGCTAATATGGACCTTCAGGAAAAGAGCCTACACATCCCTTAAAGACCGGCAACGCAGATAAAATCCATAGAAAGGGTAGAGCGATAGAGCTAGACTCATTATTTGCACAAGTTTTACTTGGTGATAAGGCTTTGTGCAAGCACCCCTGACAAGGTACCACTTATTACTTATTCTAAGTACAAACAGTGCTATGTAGTATTGTTGTGTTTTGTTTAAAGGGGTGAGCCGGTGTAGTTAAAGGTTAAAACGACATTCCATTTTATCCCCATATTTTGGTGTAATAGTAATTGTTAGTTAACAGAATAAATAAAAATAAATAAGATTGTTTATGAAATGTGTATATATATATATTATAATCAAAAACCAAGTAATTGAGTATGTAG
The DNA here is from genome assembly GCF_037043105.1 of Vanessa tameamea. NCBI lineage: Eukaryota > Metazoa > Arthropoda > Insecta > Lepidoptera > Nymphalidae > Vanessa > Vanessa tameamea. Next base: position 7,664,915 of record NC_087333.1, read on the forward strand.
AAGGATTTGTAGCGATCTCGGAGCGTATTGCAATAATGAATATAAAACTACCGGGATACAAAGCTCCCTGGTCTATTGTACAAATATATTCACCTACAGAGCAAGCTAAAGACGAAACTATAAATAAGTTTTACTTCGACCTAAATAGAGCTATAATAGAGCACTGCCACAAAAATTTAATAATATTAGGAGATTTCAACGGTCAAATTGGCGAAAGACGTCCAGGAGGAGAGCCCACAATAGGAAGCTTCACCTATATAAACAAAATCAGAAGCAAGAATGGAGAGAATATATATATATATATGTATAATAATAATATATCACGAATATATAACGCCGATTTAATTTGAGGACAAAATTTCAGGAATGCTACCATTTTTAATTCACTCTTCGAGAAAATGGATTGTGACTGTTTGTTTGCTGTAGGTAAAGTTTTTTCACGTGGATGAAGCAGGTTCTGCAAGTAAAGTACCTTATTGTCTCCGTTTTGAAAAAATCCTCACAAAACGTATAACAACAATAAATTCAAAAATCGAAGTTTGAAAGGCGTGTTTTCAAAATTAGAACGTATATTTTTTGTGCACTACCAAACAAACTTCCAATAATAAGTTACGATCGTTTAAACCGCTTTACAAAGGAATCCTAACCGCTTTGTTTAACCTGGCCAAGTGCCAACAGAGTTCGTGACGTAAGATTAAACGCATTAAATATGACGCGGCGGTCCACTGGATTAAAACAATACTTTAAATTAGGAAATTTTAATTAAATTTCACATTTATAGGAACTACTAATAATATCGGACTTACCATTGGCTGACTATTTCTATTCATTTTATATATATATCAGTATTTAATAAATGTAATTAAAAAAAAAAGATTATTTTCTGGTATTTTCTTTTCCGAATCGGTGGTAGTGTTTAATTTGACTATCAATAAGTAAGTGTAATTGACTAGAGAGTCCTTTATCGTTTTTAAGCTTTCTAAAATATTTTATTGTACCAAAATTCAATTTTATTAATATTTACGATGTTTTTATTACAGGTATCACTATGGTACACTTTCCCTTGGGGCCCCTAGTCCATATGGGGCCTATATGTAGTTGCTACACTGAATAATAAATGATCCGGCTGTATCTAAATCCCACAATCTTTTTCGTTTACTTCGTGCTAGAGTTTTTCAAGCCTGCCTGGGTACATCCCTCCCACTCAGCATATATTCTACCCTCAAACAGTAACCGATGTCTTCAACGTTGCTATCTATAGTATGTTTCACTCATAACAGGAAAAAAAAACCAAATAAACAACATTTGACATCAAACTGACGCGATGTCATTGGTCGAGAGCTTGATTAATCTGTGACGTTATATAAGTTCACTATGGATTTGCGAAAAAAATGCATTTTGAACGTCGACGAAACTGTTATCGGAGTTTTGGAAGTAAAATTGAATTGGAAATAAGTAATATAAATCAAGATATATCAATCATAAACTCTTAGTAGTGATACGCAATGAAGCTGAGTTATTAGCAAATCAATAAGGTTTGTCTATATTCTTCCCTACTTCCATTGGAACGGGCTATATGATGTTATGTCCCTTTCATGTCCCGCCCTTGTATCTTGGCCCTTATATCTTGTACGGAATGATAAGATTATTTTATTTAATAGTTCTCTCAGAGTAGAAATATTTGCTCGAAATTAAATTAACCTTCATCGATCTATCAATGAATTGTTATTCAAATTGAGTTGAATTGTGATAATCTTGTACTTGTCGCGTGGATTTGACAACGGTTTCGTAATTAGATACTGCTGACTAATATCAGAGTAATTATGAATAATCTCTATGTATTTAATTAATTCAAAGATACATGATATGGTATGTCAGTTACTTGGTGGTGGTGATCCACCAACCTACATTAGAGTGGCGTGATGGAATAATATCCAAACCTCCTTCAAAAGGAGGAGGCCCTAACCCAGAAGGGAGATATTTACAGATTCATTAAAGATACCAAATTTATATTTATTACCCACGGGAACAGATTAATAAATTGTCTGTCAAACGGCCTATTCCATTTTGACAAACTGGTGTACGGTTTCTGTGACAGTGAATTTGATTTACTGCTGCGCTTCAGAACTTGGTGTAATGACACTTTGCTTTGGGTTTCAGTGATATTAAATCATAATTTCTTATGGATATTCTAATTACTTTAACTTAAACTCTTTAATTTGATGGAAAAGATTCTATATTTCGGTGGTAGTTTTACATTTAACATGATTGAGACAAAATTGATTGTAACTTGATTTAATGTCCTTGTATAAGCCTTAATTAGTTACACTGGCTCACTCGCTCCAAAACGGAACACAACAATACTAAGAATTGGTGATTGGAGATAGAATATGTAATGGGTGACGGACCATCTCAAAGCCCTACTAAGTAAAAACAACATTAAATAAAACTATACAGTTGTGATAAAACTAGCCGTCCAACCGATTTTCCTGTAGTACTGTACACAATAATGTCATATATCTCAAAATATATAGTCTCAAACAAAGATGAAATTCTCATATCCAGATACAAAGACTGCTTTGTAAAATTGATATCAATTTCCACGGAAATACCCTTAGATAGATTGAATAAAGACCGGGAGACTACTAAGTTCAACTTGTACAGAGGTTGTAACAGATTGACGCATTTGGCTGTATACCGCGTTACTCCAATAATGTGTGGTATTCGTCAAGTCACTGCGTTACCTTTTTTAACTTGAACATACGAAATTAACGATACGGTATTCTTTATTTAAAACATGCAACTGATTGAAATTAAAAAAAACAAAACGATACTATCATACAACGCCCGCAGATATGAAACAAAAAAAAATGATCGCTATTATAAAGCTTTATAATTGGAAGACTTTTATAATACTTTTTATCTGGTGGACCATTGGTTAACTATCGCGTTTGACTCCTTAAACTGAGAGCTATGAATCAAATTAAAATATTCCGATGAAAAAATGAAACAATGTTAAGAGCCGGTGCCGCTGCGGAAAAAGTTAAATATTCGAGTCTTATGCCAAATTACTTTTTTGGGACAAAATTTGCTGTCGAAACACTTGGCCCTTGGAGTAATTGTGCAAAAAGCTTCATCAAAAATATAAAAACTCACCTTATTGCCTCCACTGGTGACAGGAGTGCTGGTTCGTTTTTTGCCCAGAGGTTTGGAATTGCGATTCAACGGGGAAATGCTGCTAGCGTTCTTGCCACCATTCCACGCGGTCAAGATTTATACAGTAACTATTTTTAATTCATATTTGTATGTATTTAAGCACTTAATGTTATCAATTCTTATGTTAACTTAATAAGTTACAAATATTCCTTCCTATAGACTTATTAGCACGTTTGAATCTTCATTTACAGAATACAATTATAAGTGAAGCTGCCATCGGTTCACAATTCAGATTATAAATAATTGGCACGAAATTGATTATTTACAAGTTTTCTCTATAAAAAATATTTCATCTATTTTTATGGGATGGTGTCTAACAACTACCACCACCCATAGATAAGCAACACCAGACCGATTAGTCTCTTATCTTGAAGGTGTCCAAGTCGTATAGGTTCGGAAAACCGCCCGTGAAAGCTGCTTCAACAGAGTAGTTATTCGAGACACAAAATGTCTCAAAATTCGCGTTCAAAATATTTTTGGACATCGAGGTGGGTCTTACATGATCTGAGGTCTTATTTATCAATGTTTTTCAACACGAAATTATCGGCCTAGCTAAGTACTATTACATATTCATCGATCTTATATATTACCGCATCCGATCGAATCTTATATCCACACAATGTAACCAGATCAGGAAAATATCGTGGAAGTAGCATCGAGCTTATCTTTAAAACATATTGCTGGTAGATTTCTTTTGTATACTATTTATGAATAAACGTTTGGGAGAATTTCATCGGACATATGCTTTATGTCATATAGGTAGGCGACTGACAAATTGGCCTTATAATCACACACATTGGTAGTTGGTAGACCTTGGAAATTAAAGTATAAGATATTACTTGTCATCTTTTTATTCTAAGGTGCGCATATAAGCATTTTGTTAAGCCGTACCTCACCGCACCTGCAATCAATCAACCTTGATGGACCATGCTCTTTTGTTTGTTCTGAGTGACTGAAAGTAAAGAAACCGTTGTGTCTGGGGACTGATGTAATAGCTTCTTGGGAAAACCAAAAAAAATCGCTTAGATAAATCACGTGCTTAAATCTCTTTCTTAGAATTTTCTTTACATAATTGTATGTAGTTCAATTGTGTTATTCTGCATACAATTCACAAACAAAACCAAATCATGATGATGATGAAGTTTTAATTTACAAGACAGATACACAGACAGTCCCTCTCTATGGAGAATAAAGATTCACTCTGACACAGGATAGACTTTAGTTGCAAGACTGCGGACTTGTCTCGAATCCTATATTTTAATGGCCCAACCTGAATTTCGAACCTAGTACGTAGATCAGCCTTATAAATTAACATACACAACTTTGGCAGTAATTTCAGGCAAGTGTAAAATATTATTGTCAAATCAAGTTTGTATTTACTTGGTGGTAGGTCTTAGTAGGTCTGGGTAAGTATCATCCACTGTTCAGATATTCTACTGCTAAACAACAGTACTCAGTATAGTTGTGTTCCGGTTTGAAGGGTGAGTTAGCCAGTGTAACTACAGGATATAGATGATACAGACATAAAATCTTAGTTCCCAAGGACGGTGGCGCATAGACGGTGTAAGGCGAGCTCCTGAATAGAACTAATTTAAAATTCAATTATAAAATAATTAAAAATGCTTTAGATAATCGTAATTAGAGTTACTTTTAAAGAAGATGTAATTTGATGTATTTTTACTAATTTATTATTGTTAACATTATTTTATTTTAAGTAAATGCTTATGTGTTCAGATTTTATATGAGGTTAGATTAGATAATTAATATATTAAATTAAATTGATATCATTGTATTCAAATTGCTCTAATTCTGTATTATTTGTAAGTGGAAACTTAATTTGTATCTGTATTACCTTTTTTAATCATATATTTGTGTATTATGTTACTGTTTGTTTCTCAAATAAAATAAATAAAAATAAAAAAATAAAAATCTTATTCTCATACTGACAGTAAAGTTTTTAAGCCTGTAAATCTCTAACAAGCCCAAACCTTAACAAATATCCCACTCAGTCCCACGTCCCACTCAGTCTTTGAGGAGAACTTACGAGCTTATTTCACCACGCCGCCCCAATACGGGTTGGTGTATATATTGTCTTTTTTACGAAATGTCCGCCTGATGGTAAGTGGTCACTATCGCTCATAGACATTGCCGCCATAAAAAATTTTAATCATTCTTTATAGATGTAAGGAATTGGAGATCAATGTGCCACCAACCTTGCACGAAGCCTTAGCACCAAGTGAACAGACAGCAATTCAGTTAAATTAAACAGATGGAGGAGATGGCCCAGTGGTTAGAACGTGTGCATCTTAACCGATGATTTCGGGTTCAAACCCAGGCAGGCACCACTGAATTTACATGTGCTTAATTTGTTTATAATTCATCTCGTGCTCGGCGGTGAAGGAAAACATCGTGAGGAAACCTGCATGTGTCTAATTTCAACGAAATTCGGCCACATGTGTATTCCACCAACCCGCATTGGAGCAGCGTGGTGGAATATGCTCCATACCTTCTCCTCAACGGGAGAGGAGGCCTTAGCCCAGCAGTGGGAAATTTACAGGCTGATTATGTTTATGTTATGTAGGTTTCCTTCGCAGAGCAATATCTGACATAGGGAGCTAAATAGAACAGTACAAAATGTATCTATATAATTTATAACATTTGTCTCGACGTTATAAAGCACCTTTTAAAAACAAAACCTACCGTGTTGCCAGTCCGCCGTCTAATGTCAAAGACAAATTGTCTATATATTACGTTTTATGTTTGTTATTATTTACGGTCACGGCTTTTATGACTCTGGGAGTTTGGGAAGAATTACCGGGATAAGTATGATTAACAAACCGATCCCTGAAACACTTAGATTCTGTTTTCATTGAACCGATATGTCGTACGACTATTTGTTGTGAAGCATTTTGGATTTCATTGTGTAGTAATTCAGATGCTCTTTTCCAACATTTGAGATACATTATGTTTGTTAAATACAAATCATAATTTTACAGATTTAGAGTACATAATTATATAACTCCAGGCGCTACTTTAGTTTTTCTCATGTGCCAGTATAAACTATAAAAACTCTAGTAGTAATTCGAGTCAATTGTATTAAAGTATTACCTACCATAGATAAGGAATTTTGTTGCTCAAATCTCTGTAATTAATTTTAAAATCAATTCAAGATGTTCAATTATGGCTGGGGTGACGTCATAGGTAAAATATAACACGCTCAGTTTCGATACTATATTTATAGGTTACAATCATAAAATAAATTTCTACGACAGTTCAAATATCATTTATAGTTATTGTGAATCCAGTTACTGGCAACACTGACTTTCAATAAAAATTAAAAAGACAATTTTGACAAGACACTAATAGGTATTTGAAATAACGAACAGTGAGCTGATAGAATAGTGCTTAATTTTTGTTCGCCGGTTAAGAAAAAAATTATCGTAAGGAAACCATTCATTTCTTTTTTTTTTGCTATTGTTGGGATATGAGCAGGGGGCTTACCTGATGGAAAATAACTAACAATGCCCATTAACATCTGCAACACCGGGGGGCTTGCAGATGCGTTACCAGCCTTTGAGTAAATGTACATGAGTAAGCTCTTGAAGGTGAAAGCTTGAAGGTTTCCCAAGTCGTATCGGTTCGGAAAATCCGGCGGCAAAAGCTGGCGAAAACATGTCTCTAATTTCAATTAAATTCTGCAACATGTGCATCCACCAATCCGCATTGGAGCAGCGTGGTGCAACGTATACTTACACACATTTGAGCTATGTGTATGTCTAGCATAGCTGGCTAGTCTTTCTAGAATTACCGGCTCCGTCTAAATCGGTCAGGAGGATAGCAATATTTTTTAATGCATTTTCTCATACGAGCACTCTGTGGAACCAACATTCGTCAACGTTCTCTCCGAACCGAAATGACTTGGGAACCTTCGAGAAAAGGATCTACTCGTACCTTAAAGGCCGCCAACGCATCTGGAAGCCATCCAGCGTAACTGTCCAATAGATGAACCTCCCCTATTAAATTATAAAACTGCTATACGTAGTTGAGTGTAATTTCGGCTAAAATAAGCCGACATTCGGTAATAATAACGTCCCGTCATTTTCTATATCGTGAAAACGCACTCTTTTAGTAGAAATTACATTTTAATTTTTGTTTCAATTTATTTCTTTCTTTTGTAAGTCAACTATACAGCGGCACTCGTAACCGAAAATGTTTTTGTAAGACGTTTTGCTTACGCAAAGTATAATTGTCTACGAGGCGTAATTCAGAAGCAATCATTGACTTGCTACTTACGATTCAGAAGGCTACGTCGTACATAATACAGTAAATTAATTGCATTTACTTGGTGGTAGGTCTTTGTTTAAGTGCGTCTGGATAGGTGCCATCCTCTAATCATATATTCTATCAACAGCAATACATTGTATTGTTGTGTTGTGTTGTCTGTGTGTTTTTTTATTGTTTCTTTTTTAATACTCCTAAAATGAACACATATATATTTGTTAGTAAGTATAGTTTAAGTATTATATTATTAATTTATAGTTTAAGCTGAAGTGGCAGTGGACCGGCCATAATTGTCGTAGAACCGATAACCGTTGGGGAAAACGTGTTCTAGAGTGGAGAACGCGTTCAGGCACGGTGGAGTGACGATTTGCGCAAGACGGCTGGATGTGAGTTGCCGAAGAAAGACCACAGTGGCGTGCATTCGGAGAGGCCTATGTCCAGCAGTGGGCGAATGTGGGCTGATGATGGTGATGATATATTTGTTAAAATAAAATTATAATAAATAACTATAAACTACATTCTACGATCTAAAATTCGATGAACCGATGGTGGTTTAACATGTAATACAAGCCTGTCATACAATCCTGTACTTGTAGTGACAATAAAAAAAAAAAAATCACAACTTTGTTTAATGTATTCTTGGATTTCCAAGAATAATTTGTAATAATTCACTTATTGTAAGATTATGTGCAAGTGACTGTTGGACAAGAGTGACTACTGAGTTTCTTATCAATTCTTCTCGGTAGGATCTACCTTTCAAAAGTTAGTCCCATTGAATTTAATTTAGTCATGTGAAATTACGATCCAAAAGTGCTCGCAATTAGCTACTGGCATAAAGCATATTTTGAATGAGGTTTAATACAATCCAGTGAAACATTGCGCTAACAAACTTCATAGTACAATTAATCCATCCCTCTTCAAAACATTTTCATTTCAGTTTCATTTCATTATTTTCGTCCTTATTCGAAATATAACATTTTGAAGATTCAGGATTATATATAGATATACATATATAAGATTTACATGCTTCGTGTTGCCGGTTGAAAACCGGAAGTGCCGTTTCGGGTTAGATTACGGGCCGTTACTTTTAGTCCTGCCATATTGATTTACACTTTATTGTCTTGCAGTTGAGATAACAAATCTACCAGTTAGGAACATCCATTTGAACTAATGTTATAAGTGCGAATTTAACTCTGTTCGTTACTAGTTCAATTTCAATCGGAACAGTCGTTCATGCGTGAACTTATCAGGGTAAAACTTAGGGTACTTTAGGGTACTTACTTTTTTTAACTTAGTGTGATCAGAAATCTGTAGACTTTTTTTTTTTTGAAAGCGCCGATCTGAGAAACCTCTTACGTGATTTGAAATATTAATTGCATCACGTAGACATTCTTGATTTATTTATGTTATCAATTAATATTGATAACATTTTTTTGAACGAAATTCTTTTACACGGCTTACAGAGGGACGTGACGGTGAGGGTGATACATGGATATCATACTGTTTCGTGGACGATGGCGACGTTTCTCGCGGGCGACACGTCCTGGGAACTTCAGGTGGAGGTGCTCGCGTTAGTGTATCGGTTCCGGATGGCGGCCTGAGCGAGCGACTACCGTCCAGGGTCTGCGGAGGTGGGGCGAGTGGTTCGCATCTCGGAGGACGACCTGGGGTTCCGATCAGCAGTCCTGGTGATAGGGGAGGCGATTCGCCCCCACTTGAGTCGGAGGATGGAGTCACGACAGAGTCGCAACCCACTCATATTTAGACTGACACGAGTACTTACCAAACATGGTTGCTTCGGTAGGTACCTGCACTAGGTGGGAGACGACGCCCGTCGGCCACGAGTGTGAGGGTGCCTTTGGACACGGACAATTTTTTTTAAATATGATCTTCCACAGGTATTTCATATGGACCATAGGTGATCATTAGAAAAGGATTTTACAAAACACTTAAAGTTTATTTATTTAGGATGAAAAGTGTATAAATATTAACCATTTTTTGATGCTAGTGTTATAGAAATTGGGATTGATTCTTCTGTTCCAGAATGCAAATTGTTATTTTTTTTAATTGATACGCTAAGAGCATGGAATTCATAATGAAAGTTTGTACGGCAGTTATTCATTTTCAAATTTCAAATTATGGAAATATTTACACATATTTTAAAGTTAAAATTAATATTCAAATATTCTGATAGATTTACACAAAGCTCGACACCAAATAAATGCAATAAAAGTTAAATCCTTTTACGGAATCGATTAAAAATAAAATCAAAAACGCCTTTAAGAATAAAAAAGCAATTCACAATACGAGCATCATTGCTCTTTTATTGCAATCAGTGATCACACGTCCTGCACAGTGATGGACACAAATAGGATAATTTCATTTCCTTCCATTCTGCTGCAGTTAACACTGTAGAGTAATGAAACAAAATACGCATGCAGTATCCATCAACAGAACTCATATAACACGTCGTCAAAGTTAAACAAACAAACGACGCATACATTCGCCTACACTTGGAGATTGGAGTAAAACGTTCATTGTAAATAATCTTTTATCCATCTAATTAATATATTTGCTTCTATTGGTCAGGAGCATATGTTCATTTCCCAAAGAGATGATCTGAATTTCGATTTAACGGTCATAATTTGTACAGTGGCTAGTCATAATTTGTACTTATACTAGCGCGACATATAACGTCATAACACGCAAACCTAACACCTTTCATCCCCGTACAAACATTGATTGGTTTTCGATACAATCTTTCACCCCCTTTTCATACTCCTAACAGATAATTTTCGTGATAAATTTCTTCCATCTTCCTTACCCGGGACTCAAACTATCTCCTCACCGAATTTCATCTAAATCGGTTCAGGGGTTTAAGCGTGAAATAGACAAAGATAGCGATACAGATGGACAAACATACTTTCGCTTTTATGACATTAGTAGTTATAGACGATTTTCATGCAGGACATAATATAAAATATTATCTATTTTTTCTGTACAACCTCCATTTTTTTTGACAATGATTAAATTACAATAAATAAGCGAAATATCGGCCTATCCTTGTGGTTGAGAATAGTACCCTCACGTGCCCTTATGGTAAAGACGGTACTTCATCTTCCCATCAATGATATGTCATACAGAACAATTCATAGAAGTTTATGATAAAGATTAGACTATCGAGAATGTTTATTTATTTTTTATTTATTTATTTACTTACAACAAAATTTATCTAACATTACAGTTATCCAATGCGTTAGTTAAGTCGATTACCAAAACATTATTGTAATAATTTCTCAGTAAAATTTAACAATATAAATCAATTTATAAAATTCAATAAGTAATTAAAAATAATAACAATAATTCAGCGTCGAAATAATAAAAAAATCCAAAATTAAAAATACACAAAACAACATTAAATAGACAATAACAAAATATATTGAATGAAGTGTTATATTATATTTATACTTGAAATTTATACGAATTCTATTGAACTGAACTATATCTTTGCATACGAATAGCACAAGAGTTATCGTAAATGGAGCCCCAGGTGCCGCCCTGCTTGGTTATTATGTAAGCTCCAATTACGCTTGCTCGACAAACCCTTTAGACAAGCGCCGGGACTTTTGTATGTAAAAATGTTTTTGAGTATTCTTATATTTTACTTACTCACTAAAGACTTATAATATAACCTAAACGAAACACTATGAACTATCGAAATTGTATATGGGTCATATTCGAATTTTTTTTAAATTTATTACTGTCGTTATGTCCAAGAGCGATTTTTATTTGTGCCTAATAAAAAATATTTAAACATCTGTTAAAGTTGAATAACGTATATTAAAAAAGACAAAACGGGCATTGCATAAATCCCGTTTCGTACAAGTAATCAATGTCCACATTCTTGGTGGTAATTCTATAAAATATATATTAACAAAACTATTACGTTAAAATTCAAAATTCAAAATATTCGTTTTTTCTAATGTACACTGTTATTTAATTTTAAAAAAATGCTAAACAAATAAGGAAATTCTAATACAGTTAGTCGAATTCAATTAATGATTGCGTGTCCTGGTTTAACTCATATCTGTTATTCTTCTCAGTTTACGGATTTCTGAAATTTTTTGAATGGTAATAAATAATAATAATAGCTTCAATAGCCAACAAACGGTCAAACTAAACGACGAATCAATTAATGTTCGGTCATTGTGTTCACGGAGATACGAGTGGTTGTATTGAACAGGAAAAATTAGACATTTTTAAGTTAAACATTGGAGTGGGATTTTTAAAATAACGGTAAGTACTTCGTGTTATATTACTCGTGCCGGATTATATAAATTCTGTGACGTTTGGTTAAAATATAAAAATATTCGTTTAGTATCAGAATTAGCGTAACAATCAATACTTTTTAGTTTGGACACGTGCAATTAATTCATGTATGTTTTTAAATCAATCACGTTTTTCTGTTATGTAACATATATGAACGATTGGGCTTGTTCACATTGGTCTCATGTATGATTTAAAATAAATATATTATTTATAATTTTATATTACTTTTAAATCTTTTTGAATCGAAAGGATAGAGTAAGGAATGAGTACATAAGAGGAAGTTTGAAAGTGGCACCGGTAACCGAGAAGCTATCCGGAAACCGGCTGTCTTGGTATGGGCATGTTATGCGGAGGAATGAGGACCATGTTGTGGGAAAGGTTTTGAGAATGGATGTGGATGGATATAGAGGTAGGGGACGACCCAAGAAACGATGGATGGATTGTGTGAAAGACGATATGGTTAGAAAGAATGTTACTAGTGAGATGACGTCCGACAGAGAAGTATGGAAGAAGAAGACATGCTGCGCCGACCCCAAGTAGAGTTGGGATAAGGGCAGGAGGATGATGATGAAATCTTTTATATAATATATTAAAATTATTTTTTTTTATTACGTACATGTATTATTAGAAATTTATTCAATTACGTTACTAGTTCTAAATAAACAAGTATTTGTCGTTATATTCACAAAATGGATTGTTTGATTTTAGGAAATATGTAAACAACTAGTTGAAAATTTCACAATCGTCAGAAGAAAAATCCAAAAACGAAAGCTATGGCGAGAATTAAAACAAAATAAGTTAACGAGTCTGTTTAAATGAATATGTAACTGTGTGTGTGTGTATGATTGATTTTCAGTGCAATTGAAATAAAATATGACCGATTAGCTTTATTTATTTACCTACTAACTCATTGAATATAGATTTAACATTGGGTTGGGCCTATGCCCAGCAGTGAGTGTTCGACCGAGGTCTGATATCATAATATCAGACCACTGTTATAAATTTGAAAATTTTAATTTTATTTATTTAAGGTTGCTATTTAGAATTGCCCTAATATTTCCTTTCTGTTATGTTACTGTTACAAAAAAATATTTTTGTATCTGTTTTATATCCGTAACTTACAATTTTTTTGAATATGACCCATATGTTTTATTGTAAGTTGAATAACCGTTCACAATCTTTCGAAATTTTACAATTGCGCGAGATAGATTATAATCTAACGGTATTTAGAATTTTACGGTGATATATAAATGGTGATTTAATTTGTTAACAAATGTGATTGGAACGAAGTTTCTTTTGATATACATATGTATGTATAAAATAACAGACAATTAAATCAAGTAACAATGTTTACGTATAATTAAATGAGAAGAAAAAATAAATTCAAATAATGTTATATTAAACTCTATAATATAAAGAGGCAGTGAGAAAGAGAAAGAGAGAGATTGGAGAGAGACAGAGGTAGGAAGAAAAAAATATTCATCGAATGTATATCAATGAAACATTACAAAACTCATTTATTAATTTGAATATCTATACATATTGAATCTTAATATATTTTTTAATATTTAAATTTTAAAAAAAAACTTTAATTGCCAGTAAAAATATATGTAAGGTTTTTTAAATTTTTAGCGGTTTTATTTACATGTATTAAATATTCGCTCCGAACGATTGAAAAAACTAATTATAGTTAATGTTTTAAACGACGACCAATGCAATTTTGTATCTATGCAATCAATTTTCCCGCCATAACGAGTATCTGTCAATGTCTATGTTGATCAAAAATACCACGATTGAAAGCCGTAGCGTAATATTATATATGACGGCGCATGGTCCGCCATCTTGTTTATTCATACTGGTTGGAAAAGAGTGTCAATGGGAGTTGAACGGCGCTCTAGTGAAGCGTCGCGTCGATGGTAGCGCGGCAGCCATCTTGGATCGACAGTTACATTCAAGATTTCCCGCGCACCACGTTTGCGACGAATCGCTAATTTCCAACATTATCTTTATTCTTTTGTAATAGATTCAGTGTTTGATGTGTGTTTTCGTAAATGATTTATTAACGAATCGATATTGATGACTATTGTGAATATATCTGTGTAATTTATATGTTTAATTAAAAACTAACTAAATTTGTGGATCGTTCATATAAAATCGTTTGAATATACGCCCACTTAACTCGAATAATCCTGATATTGCCAATAAAATGTCTATATATAAATATTTCTTCGAATTGAACTGGTTGCATATATTCTGACAAGCGCGTTCAAAACAAACAAACGATTCAGCTCTATTATTGTAGAACGAAAACCGAATGACGTGGTCAAGGAAGTGACGTCACCTTTGAGACGTAGTAAAATAAAGGGGCATCCATCTTGGGTTGTCATGGTAACAAGTTGGTAAATGTCAGTTGCATTCGTAATGAATTTCATAATATTTTGTTGATAAATAACTGAAACTTAGTTAATCAGTGTGTCAATAACATTTATTTATATTTCAAAACTGGTCCACATTAAGGGCTTAAATATATATATACATATATAGTGTGTCAATTATAATATATACAAGGTTATTGGTAATTCGACGTTTTCCCGTTAGGAGGTGATAACACATTACATGCACGATGAATAAGTGAACGATTTTTGAGTTGTCAACATTCTTTAGCTTCTTCAAAATAAGTCAAACGTGTAACGTTCAAAAATTTATTTAAAAAAAAGTATCAATTTAAATCTCATATTTTCTTCAGATTTATAAAAACTATCAAACACTGGTTATTTATCAATATTAAAACAATAATTATCGGTCGAAATTTAAAAATGCGAGAAGGAAAACGATATTCTTTTTTATTTATTTTTTTACAAAAATGCCTTAAAAACAAAAAACATCTCCGTTCCGATTCCGTACGGATAAAACTCGTACAAACTTATATGATGCGACATTACATTTTTTCTATGAAAAATACCTTCTATTTCCCAAAACTCCTACCTCTTAAATGTAGTTAAGGACCCATTTCATAACTAGTGTAATAAAAAACCTAGTTGAACACTTTACACAGATTTATTTTATACTAACCACTTGACCCGACTCCGCTGCAATAATGGAGACTTTATCGTGAGATATATGTATTTCTATTGATTATATGTGTGTTATTTTCCCTTTCTTTTCTACAAATTTATGCATTTTTCCATTGTCATCAATACATAATATAATTCAGGCAGGAAATTGTGTATCTGTGTATGATTTTTACACGTACGAAGTCGGGGGTACAGCTAGGATTATAAGACAATTTAGCAGCCATACTGAACTCGATGAACGATCGGTTTTAAACAGAGAAGTTGCATCGTAACATCAGAACTTACAGAACTGATAGCTACTGGGGCTAAAAGGTGGAGTGTCATCCTCGAACCGGAAGACGCACCGTGTTCTACAAGGTAGATCTTATAGGGGTCGCGGGAAAGCATTACAATAGTCCTAGAACCGCCATCATGGAAATCCTTGATGAGATAAATATAAATAATTAATCTCCTGCTTATTTTGAAGTCGTTTAATAAATGAAACCTCGCAAAAAAATTTAAGAACTAGTTTTTATTGCTCACGATACTTATCTATAGACCGACGTGGACGTCCATCCATCTCTCCTTAAAAAAAAACTATAAAACAAACTAACAAATTTGATCGTTTTATATTAGATTTTCTATACCGAGACAACTTTAAACTTTTACTATTAAAATTAACATAAAATATAAATCAGAATGATTTAATAGCAAGGAAAGATGCTCTGTTGGAAAAATGTGAAAAAGTTCTAACAATGAAAAAAATTTAACGACTACTAGATCTTAGCAATTTTCAACTAGTTTATGTGAGTTAACTTAAATACTTAGTTTTAGGTAGGGCGTTGTGCTCGCTCTTACAAAAAGGGTCCACACATTTGTCATATATTCTACCGCCAAACAGCAATACTTAGTTTTGTTATTTTATTTTTATTTTCGGGAAACATACAACGTAGACAAACATTTGATACCAAAATACATAAGTGTTACATAAGCCAACAAAGTTTCCTCTGTTACATTAAAACATGGAGTGAATCTATTAAGAACAAGTAATTAATAGATAATTATAATCAAAGTACAGTAAAACGCCGATTATCCGAACGCCGATTTACCGAATCGCCATTTATCCGAATCCGTCCTAAGCGTAAAATAAAAAATTAAAATCAAATAATTTTTGTTAAGGCCTGATGGGGTTGCAACTGACTCCGATCGTTATTGTAGAACTGTGTTTGTTAAACTTAATAAAGTTTATTCTATGTGTGACAGTTCGTTTTTCTTTATTATCAGTTCATTGTGTTCGATTATCCGAATCGACCCCGGTCCCAATTAATTCGGATAATCGGCGTTCTACTGTATATAAAAATAGGTTTATTTTTTCAAAGTTTAACAACAAAGAATATTGATTACAAATAGAGTATTTAGCACTACATACATGTATATTATATACATAATACTACATACTATAGAATGGTTGTGTTGCGGTTTGAAGATTCAGACAGTGTAATTACAGGCAACAGCGACATCCAATTTCCCAAGGTTGATGGGGAATTGGTGATATGAGAATTGTTTAAAAGTTCTTATTATATCTATGGACAGTGATGACCAATTACCATCAGAAGACTCATTTGCCCGAGATATATATGATATAAAAAAGAGTATCCTCTAAAATTGTTACCAACTTCTATGTTTGTATTGTGGAAGTCACCAACATTAATCTTTAGTCGATTCTCACCCGAAACTTTTCGCTTTTCGAAGCGCTGTAGCGCATCAGGGATGTTTGCTGAAGAGAATATTGACTTTTTTACGCGAAAATGCGCCTTCTTGTGTTAGCCGCTGTACCAATATACTGCGATATTAGTAGTTAGGTAGTATTTAAACTTACTAGCATAAGCCCTTTTGTAATTAAGTCTTTGTTACGAATAAAACGTTATTTCAATTAATAATTTGAAAAATCCGCTTGAAGTGTATCCGCTTCACTTACGGCGTTAGTAAGAATAATCTTCTAAAAACAATATCCTATCAATAATTCATAATTGTCCAGGTCATCAAGGTTAAAAGTAAATTTATATAGCAAGTCACCACATCTTCGCGGATTGCGTCTCCGATCAGGCTGAGTGTTATAGTAATAAATTCGACCCACTTGCTATGACCGACTTAACGAACCCACGTACAGTCGGGTCAAGAAGTGTCTTAAAACTTTTACCTTCGAGTATGCGAGTATTTTAAATGCGAATGTAACTCTGTCCGTCTTGTCTGTTATTATTCGATGAAATTTTATATAGAGTAACGCACGCAATAATCAAGCTATGCACATCTAATCGTTACGAAAAAGTCGTCGTTTTCGCTGTCAAACTTTTAGTGCTAGTAACATTACAATTCTTTTTTTATTGGTTGTCTTGGAAATGCATACCGTCGTTATTGCCACATGCCATCTAGGGGGCCATTTGGCCATCCACCTTATTATACATTAAAAAACCAACCAAAAACATATATCCTCTCGCTTTACTGCAATCTATAAGAAAGATTTTGTTAAAAGAAACGGAAGTATGTAACGGGAAGCTTGAGAAGCGCGCGCTATTTGATTTGACCAATGAGCGCGCGTGATGCTAGAATTAGTCAAAAGTTAACTTATTTTCCGAGAGATTATAATTTTAATGTTGCTTATTACCGACGTCAGTTTTTAGATATTACTTGTTATATATAATATGCGGCTAGTGTACGGCTACCCGTTATTTATTTTAAGAAGAAAATAATATTGGTATATTTCTAACTCTACAGCTAATCCTGGTTCTTATACTCTTCTTGTTTCATAAAACTAATCAATGCAAGAAAGCAGCTGTCTCTACATACGGTGTACAAAAAAGCTCTATATGTAAATTAGATTGCTTTTTCTTTCATTTATGCATGTATTATTACAAATAAACCATCCTCTTGAATCACTCTGCTCATTGATGAAAACCGCACTAAAATCCATTATATAGTAAAAAAGATCGAAGCGTACAGACGGAGGGGAGTGACTTTAATTTATAATATGTAGACATTAAATATTGAACAAACGATTATTAAATAAATTAAATTAAATATTATCTATCGGTGTGACATTTCTCCCTAACTGTACCCGACTTAGCGCCACGTAACTAAGTTACTGGCTACGGATCGCTATTGAGCACAAAATAACAGCCTATCTCTAGAGTACCTTAAATTTTCATGCAAATTTTGTCCAGACTTGACACAACGCCGAATTTTAAGCTTTCGAAGCCTGTTTTGTCATGAATAATGATATGGCTCAAATGTGCTATCGATCTCACTGCAAATTCAACCTTATATGCTAGGGAATAACGATTATGATGAACGACTTGGTATGATAAATTGTTAATAAGCTTTGTCTTTGGTTTCCAGTAGAGTAGAGTCATCATCTCAAAACTAGAGCGTCGTAAGCGCCGACTTATTGAAACTGTCGTGTTAAGCGCATCAGTCAATACCATTAGCGTTTAACTTCTCAACAATAACGCTGGTAAAAGCATTCCAAAGTTGGCATCACTCGCAACCGTCCGCACGAGACTGTCTTCCAATAAAAAACCGTAAAGTTTTTAAAACACACTATAACGAACATTCCTTTAATCCTTAGATGAGTTAACTCTGGTTTGAAGATTAATCACAGAGGAACAAAGAATATATATATTCTTAGAAATAAGACCAGAAGTTCTTTTTTTTTAAATACAAATTTATTACTACTCTCAAGAAAACAATTTACAAAACGAATCTACTTTGAAAACAATTAAATTTATCAAACCAAAAATAAATTAAACTAAAACTAAAAATGCCTCTGAAACTATTACAACAATTATGGAACAATCTAACGAAAAACCCAACGGACAGAATGACGTTGCCGAGATGTTGACTCGATAACAGCCGAACAGCCAAGAGAGCGCGCCGGGTGATGGCGCTGCTTTTTATATGTTTTCCCCGCTCTTATTCCATCTTCTACAATATCTTGTTTTGAGATCACCATGATGGTGATGATGTCGTCCTCATCGATTTCGGCTGCAGCGTCCAATCTCAAGAAAGACCAGCAAAATATACTATAGTGCACAAGAGTATACACATAGTTGCGATCTCTGTTCCCTCGCACTAATAATGCGATTGGACGGCAAATCCAACACGACCGGAAAGAGTTCAGGCGCAAGACCAGCTTCACGTCTTTTTTAACGGACGGAATTGTACTTCAAACTTCCAGACTTCAGACTGTTATTGAGAATCTCTCGATAGGAAACCCCATTTTTTTTTGGCATTTGAATCCATGATCACGAGATCTGCGGCCTTATATCTAACCACTAGACCAACGAGGCAGTCAAGATCATTATATTAGTCATTTACATTTTTACTTTAGCAACCTGTAAATTTCCCACTGCTGGAATAAGGCCTCCTCTCCCTTTGAGGAGATGGTTTGGAGCATATTTCACCACCCTGCTCCAATGCGGGTTGTTGGAATACACATGTGGCAGAATTTGGTTGAAATTAGACATATGCAGGTTTCCTGACGATGTTTTCCTTTACCGCCGAGCACGAGATGAATTATAAACACAAATTAAGCACATGAAAATTCAGTGGTGCGTGCCTGGGTTTGAACCCGAAATCATCGGTTAAGATACACGCGATCTAACCACTGGCCCATCTCGGCTCTTTTTTTCATTAGTCATACATACTTAAAATCTACTACTAGTAAATAAATTATTTTATCCACTGAGCCATCAGGTTCCTTTCATATTCACAAACAAAAATATTATATTTATCAAACGTTTCGATTATACCGAATATAACATACTTCGTTTTATTTCCTGTATGTATAGAGCTCTCAATGGAGGCACTCCACAATAATTGGACCACGAATACAAAAAAATCTGTGAGACAAAACGCTGTGATAAAAAACCTTTCCAGTAATGATTACGACAATTTATATCTTCGTTGCTAAAAGAGGCAATCGGTGTTACTAAATAATAATGTAACAAGAGACGTGACTATCTGTTAGTCGGACTAGGTACGTATTCCTACAGCAATGTGCCTAGAACACAGTCTGAAAATCAGCTATTAATATACAAAATTTAAACCAAAAATTCATTTTTAATACAAGTTTTCATTTAAGCATCTGAAAAGGAAAGTAAATAAAACCTATGATTAATACAATTTTATGTATATTCCTTATCTTGATACAAGTTATATTACATGTAGAAATTTATGTTTGTTTTTTTTTCGTTAAATTAAATTAGGCACTAAAAACCCTTGTCAATGCTCGATGAACTGAATTGACTTATAAAATGCAAAGCAAAGGCAGTACATTCATTTGTAATAATCTCATATTATTTCTGTTGACAAAATAAAGCGTTATTTCTAAAAACTGATAAAGTCAACCACAACATCTCTTGATACAAATAAAAACTAAATAAATTCTTAAAAATTATATACACGTACGGACGAGAAGAAGTTTTAAATCAGCCTGCAAAGACATAAACAAACGAACGAGCATAACAGATTATATAAAAGCTTTCAATCAGTGATTCCCAAAGTGGTCCAGGTGGAACCCCAGGGGTCCACGGGAGACTTGCTGGGGGTCTACGTAGTCGTGAATAAAAAATGGGGGTCCTTAAGATGTTAATGGGGGTCCACGAAAATGTATTTGTTTTAAGTACCTAACTAAGCAGATAATATTTTAATAAGGCAAGCGACTGTTACTTGTCCGAACTTGCGTATTCGATATTACGTACAATTTCGTGTACAGACTTACAAAGCGCTATCCGCCCGACAATGCTTAATGCTTGTTCAGACATGAACTTGATCACCACTATAAATACTTGATGCCAAAGGTAACCTACCTTTTTTTTTCTTTTCGTCATCAGAGAATCACTAACAAATTCATAGATTTTAATTGCTGAAATACTCGTAGAGTTACTAAGGATATAATTAAAAGCACCAATATTAAACTAATTAAAATTTAGTTCATATTTTAGTGTTTCTCTCAAACTGTGGTTACGGATACATGCCAATAGGTGGTCCACGAGAAAAATAAGTTTGGGAAATACTGCTTTAAATCAATATTCAAAATGGTCTGAATCGACTCCAATATGACTTAACGATGAAAAACAGAATTGGCAGTTTGTCTGTAAACGGGAGGGGGGGCTTATTTAAGCATTTGTCCACACAATACTTTGGTCTTAACCCGTTAATAGCGGGTCAAGACCAAAATGTTTTCATAACGATATTAGATTCACAGAGGCTCTACCGGAAACCAATGAATATGACAAGTAGTCTACCAGATAAAAACTTTGGAGACCTCACCTTTAAATAAACATGGCAGTGATCATTATTAATGAATACTAGGCAACTCCGCAAGAATTCTATTTTGCATAAGTGTGTGTAAACATCGCTTCTCTGTTATCTCATTCTCATACGGAAATCCGGGCACGGACGGAATACAAACGAAAAGAGTTCAGCCAATACACAACCTGGCAGCTTCGAAACTCAGAATTACTCTTAACATTCTATTGTCGTGATGATGGGGGATTTAAACACAAAAACCTCGGGAATAGCCATATCAGCTTACCAATGGACCAATAAAAATAAGCACTGTTGAGACGTCAGACCCAGACGGCCTTAACGAATCGAACTTCCTTATTGATGTGTAAACATCAATCCTCTTAGGGGTAAGGTTTCAAATGTCAAATGACGTCAGCTTAAGCCTTGTTTACACATACATTCTCACGAGCACCAAACTCATTTCATTTTTAACTACGTTTGCTTTCTGATGTGACTCGGAGGTCAGAGTGACTGGTATTCCATGATGCCAAACATGAGGATCTAATATGCCGTCATACCTCCATCGTCACTCCCTACTCTGTTGAGGTTAGGTGACACCTGTACTATACAATAGCTTGCATCTCCGTTTGAGTGTGTGTACTCCACTCGCAGCGTAATTATATATATATTTTTAATCTCTAATTTTTAAATTATTTTATTCCAAATTGAATTAATGTATTTTTTTTTTTTTATTTAAATTATTTCAATAGCAATAATTTCGATGTTACGTAACCAGACATCTGCCAGCCAAATACTTAATAAGCAAGAAAAAAATCGCTTGCGTCCCGTTGCCTTCCATAAAAAATGTTACGATTCAATAGGGTTCGAATTATAACCATTATGATTACCCTTTGACCCGTAACCCACATAAATTTTGAATAACTATAAACCGGAACACGTAAAAAATCCCATTACAAATCGAGAGGAAGGTACGATTTTACGTCGCACCTGATATTAATGGTGGACCTTGATATTGGCGTCGGAGCTATGCGTATTTCAACCTTATAATGTTATAACTACGTGGAGTTTATTAAAATTTATATTTAAAAAAATATATATTTAAAATAATGTCAGCAAAGATAATCCATTACATAGACCAAGTGATTCCTAAGTTTACGCGTTCGAATATGGGCAGGAACTACTGAAGATCGTGGGCTTAAATCTCACACCGTGAGACGACTTGCTTGTGCAAGATGAAATTCTACCACACGTGTATCTAGTATCTTCCAACTTACATTTATGCAGAGTAGCGGTATAATCTTCTTCCCTTCTTTTCTTCTTCACAACAAACCTCCTCATTCGTTATTGCTTTAAATTTTCTTTTAAATTACGAATAACTTAAGTACAAAACAATAATAGTTTAAATATATTTCTCCAGTCCAAATGATATGTGAGTGGAATTACAGGTTTAATGTACAGACAATGTAATACGTTAAGATGTATCCGGTATGAGGAATAAGCTACGTTTTTATGTTTTTTTAAAAAAAATAAAGCCCATTGTTTATCTACGGAGGTCTTATTCTAATATTAATCTTTTTATTTTTCCACTGCTCTTATTAAGTTGCCAGTTTGTTGTATAAAATTTGTTTATGTACTCGTATAATAAGAGAAAATCTATTTAAAATTATTCTAAAATAAAAATTAAACGTTAAATTACTCAGTTCCTAAGGGCTTAAATCAGAGCGACTTTGCCGATGTCAAGTCGGGTGAGGACTATTCAAGTTCTGGAACTAGAAAATGGAGTAGGTATCATGAGGTCACTTATTGATGTAGTATTTTAATTACTTGTGTTGGAAATGGGGGGTTTTAATAATTAATTAATTACCTTCTTATTAATGTTCTTGGCTCATATTGATTAAAAACAAATATCTTTATTACAAATACTTACATACATACTTTTAATCAATAGAAAATGTTCTGCCATGACGAGCCGAGCGAAACGCAAGGACACTACATACCTTTTCTCGAAGCGCTTCATAGTTTTTTGAACCCTTATAACTTGGGTTTAGAATATACCAGATTAATACAATTCTCGGAATATGTTGTCTATAGTGGACTTATTAAACATATAAAGTTTTAATTGCATTGCTCATATACTTTATATTTTATAGATTATAGACAAAACTCTGTTTTCGAGATTACTTGTGTAGATGAACTAATGAATTAAATAATTGAAATGAAAGCTTGTTTATAAAAAGGTTTTTTACTTTTAATTTATGTTATTAATAAAACTAAAGGTATACATAATTAAAAAAGAAAAAAATTACGTTCGAAAAACAGACCACAATAAAATAATTCAATATCATCATCCTCCTGCCCTTATCCCTATTTACTTGGGGTCGGCGCAGCATGTCTTCTTCTTCCATACTTCTCTATCTGACGTCATCTCACAAGTAACATTCTTTCCAGCCATATCATCTCTCACACAATCCATCCATATTTCCATTGGTCGTCCCCTTCCTCCATATCCATCCACGTTAATGCCAAGACCTTCCTCACAATATGTTCCTCATTCCTCCACATAACATGACCATACCATGACAGCCGCCTTCCACATAACTTCTCGGTTATCGGTGCCAATAAATAATTTAATAGTAAAAAAAATGTTTAAACAATCTTTTTGTATACAAAACTTCGTATCTACACTTTTGACATTTGAAGAGCCCCCTTAATTCTAATTTCTATTCGTACAGCACTTACTTAAACATCAGCGTTATTGAGGCATATTTCCGCAATCGGAAACGATTTATTTAACTACGGGAACTGATTGATACTTTTACTTGCAAACAAATTAAAAACCTGTAATCGAGGCCGCTGAAAAGGTAAATAAAAAATACATAATCACTACATATTATAAAACAATGTCCCCCGGCTGCGTCTGTCTTTCTGTATAAAATCCAAAACTACTGAACGGATTTTCAAGCGGTTTTCACCAATAGACAGAGTGATTTATGAGGAAGGTTTAGGTACATAATTCATTAGGATTTTTATATAAATAAATTGAAAGAGAACGACAATTGTTAACCATGTCGGAAAAACCTAACCGCCAGGGAGTTTTCATCGGAAACGCTGTCTAATCCTTTGAGATATAATAAAACAATGTATGTGGGGAATATTCGTTTTATAGATCTACAGAAAAGCGACAGTATATATCTATCTTTTAAGGATAACTTACTTTTCTGATTTTACTTTTAAAAAAATGATCACGTCCAATGCTGTAATTGGAAAGCCATTTTAACGAATACTTTGTTAATCTTTATCAAATCTAAATATGTTAGTTGTCTTAAGAATTTCACGCAGATTATAATGAGCATTTACAACATATAAATTAATAAATATCTTAAAAGTTATCTCAAAATTAAATTACCGCGCGAGGAATCAACACGACGACGACGCGGACGCGGAAGGATGTTCCTACCATCCCCGCATCACAGCAGAACTTTAAACAACAAAACAAACTATTGCTGTTTGGCGGTAGAATATCTGATGAGTGGATGGTATCTACCCAGACGGGCTTGCACAAAGCCCCGTCTAGGAATTAAGGTTATATAATAAAAATATAATCATTTCATAAAAATATCTCGTAATATATAATTACTTATCAAATATGAAAATTATATTTCCTACTGATATAATGTTCGAATATATTATACTGAACCGAAGGACTGAAATTGACTGACAGACTGACATACTTTGTAATTAAAATGTTGAAAAAGAGTAACTACTGAGTTTTTTGTCGGTTCTTCTCGCTAGAATCTACTTTCCGAACCGGTGGTAGGTTTACATTTAATTCCACTCTGTAACACGACGTTTCGCAATTGCTTTTATGAGACTATTTGAATAAAAAATATTTTGATTATGATTTTGAATGATGAGCTGTTGAACGATTTAAATATAAAATCAGTCATGCTTGATCAGGAACCCAAATTTCTGTTAGGATTCATACATCCAACCCAATAATCCATCACGGCCCTAAAATAAATATTCATAATTGTAAACATGCGATATCACTGAAGTTACCGTATATTTTTATTTATATGTACTGTAATATGTTTTACTATCTCATACGTGAATAGAATTTTCGTAATAAAACATATTTGTCGCGGCCGTAAAGATAGCTCGTGTATCATAACAGATAACATAAAAGTTAGTGAAGTTTATTTACAACAAAACGTACAAATTTTGCTGATAGAATGTTTATCATACCTTATATTGAGAGGAACTATGGAAGCTTTTTTTTCTGATATCGGTGGGCGGACGAGTAAAATAGGCCACCTGATGGTAAGTGGTCACCACCGTCCATAGACAATGGCGTTGTAAGAAATTAATTAAAGAATTAACCATTCCTTACATCACCAATGCGCCACCAACCTTGGGAACTAAGATGTTACGTCCCTTGTGCCTAATGCCTAAAAATAAATTAAATTTTTATTTTAAATCTCGTAAATTAAAACACGAACAAATAAAAAAGACGTATCGTGACATTCGGTTGGAAATAATTTCCTTTCGCTATACCATTGTGTAGCCGAGACGGCCCAGTGGTTAGAACGGGTGCATCTTAACCGATGATTACGGGTTCAAACCCAGGCACTGAATTTTCATGTGCTTAATTTGTGTTTATAATTCATCTCGTGCTCGGCGTTGAAGGAAAATATCGTGAGGAAACCTGCCTGTGTCTAATTTCAACGAAAATTCTGCCACATGTGTTTCCACCAATCCGCATTGGTGCGTGGTGTAATATGCTGCAAACCTTCTCCTCAAAGGGAGAGGAGGCCTTAGCCCAGCAGTGGGAAATTTACAGGCTGCTAATGTAATACATTGTGTATAAAATAACAGACACAATTAAATAAATTAACAATGTTTGAGAGTATTCAAATGAGAATGACAATGTTTGTTATTAGAATCTTGTGTCTTAAAACGAATGAGACAGAGATAAATAGAATGAGAGGGAAAGATCGCCTGGAACATAGAGCCTTTTCCGTACTTGACGATTTCTGCCAGTTGACTTCACTTTAAGACGCGTTAAAAGAACTTCCTTCTGAAATTTAAGTTGACTGACTGACAAACGATACACGATTACATCATCGGGTGAACAGGATGAAAATTTGCGAAATAATTTCATCTGGATAATTCTTCTAGATGTACAATAAAAAAAAAACAAAATTGAGGAATTACGGAATTGTAGGTTGTAAAGAAATTCGTTGTTTTTTAAAATTTAAATTTGGAATCGCATGATTTGTTTACTCTTAATGAAAAAAAAAACATTCGGCAAGTTTACAGCTAAATAAAATTGTGCGAACGGATCGGGGCGCAAGGGTCTGATAGATGGATTAATAAATAATCAATAGATATTACCTCCATGATATAATAAGGAAACTCACCGACTTATCTAAAAAAAAAAAGTAAATAAGAAAATGAAAAATTAAAAGCGGGTAAAAGTTCGATACGAGATTACTTATATAATAAGGTTATATACTTAAAACGTGTGTATATTAGCATAGTATTTTTTTTTTCAGTAAGGCATTATTTAAATATATTTATATTATTAGTATTGTTCAGTTTGCAATACGTACAAAAAATAATCTTGAACGCGATATAAAAAATAATTTAAAAAAAATTAAAACGTATTTAAAACTAAAACTGTCAACTAAACAAAGCATAGCTCTATTACCAAAATACAACGCTCGTGGCTTATCATCTCAAATCCGCGTATATAATTTTAGAGGAAAGAATAGAGATCCTTCAAGAAGTAGATTAACTCTCGGACAAGTGGACGAAGGCGAAATAATAAACCGTGTCTTTGTACGCCATACTTCACGGAAAGCCGCCCTCAGAGAAATAAATAGGCTTCGATAAGACGCGCGTATCACTATACCGAGCTCCAACACGTAACGCGACGACTCGAGATATATTACGGGTAATATAAACTAAAATAAAGATGTATGTTTAGTTCTGTCATAGTTAAAGCGGTCCATATGAACGAAAAAATTAATTATTGGTCCGTTATATGTAAACCAGACGAGTACCATAGGTGGAAATTACCGTCTTTACCATAGGGCACATAGGCCACGTGCCCAGGGCCCCCATCCTGAGAGGGCCCCGATGAACCGATGACTTCTTTCACACGTTTGTTCTCACGTTGACTGCTATGTATATTTTCGAAAGTGATACATTTGTAAGAAATAACTAATATATTTATCAAAAAAGGCTATAAAATAGCCATAAGATTATACAACCAATCAGATTCCTACGAATATACGAAAATTACCGCATCGTTTATTTGAAACTATACTTAGGACCGAGCCAGAAGCAAATTATTATTTTGTACATGGTAGTAAATATCTACAAAAAGGGCCCCAAATTCATGGGTGCTCAAGGGCCCCAGCGTAGCTTGAGACGGCTCTGTAGGTGAGATGGCTTGTATGGTACCTTTTAAAAGGCATGTTCTGTCGACAAACAGTAATACTTAGTTTTATCGTGTTCCAGTGTAAATACAGGCACAAGGGACATGACATCTCAGTTCCAAAGGTTGGTGGGGCATTAGCTTTTGTCGAATAGTTAATGTTTCTTAGAGCTCCAATATCTATAAGTAGTAACGACCATTTAGAATTAGGTATCCCGTTTAACCGTCCACCTATATATTTCTACGAGACAACAAAAGTTTAGCAACCTCTCAGATCTGTGTCGAAGCGGATATTGCATGCGGTCGTAGCTGTTTATAGTCCCAAGTAACTCAATTCTCTGCAAGGCTTTTTTTATGATATCGGTGGGCGGACGAGCAATAGGGCCACCTGATGGTAAGTGGTCCGCACCGCCCATAGACAATGGCGCTGTAAGAAATATTAACCATTCCTTACATCACCAATGCGCCACCAACTTGTGGCTGTATTAACACTAGCTCACTCACCCTTCAAACCGGAACACAACAATACAGAGTACTGCTGTTTGGCGGTAGAATATCTGATGAGTGGGTGGTACCTACCCAGACGGGCTTGCACAAAGCCCTACTACCAAGTAAAAGGCTTTTCTCTGTCCTTTGAATATTTCTAAATTCGATACAACGGGAACTAAAGACATCGTAAAATAATTCCACGCGGTAATATATTTATAAGCTATTGTTAGCCGCGACTTCGCTCGTGTTTTAGTGGTTAGTTCAGTGGCCTCAAAAAAGCAACAGACAGACAGATGATAATAATTTTTTTATGATATCATAAGAGTAGTAGGTATTCAACGGTCGCGGGGGTAGAGAATAGAGTACCGGTCGTCTTTTTAGCATTTACCTTTAACTGAGAGTGTTTCTTGCTAACAAAACAAAACCCTGATTACATCTGATTAATAAAATCAATATGTGTATCTATCCATAATACTAATTCGAAATATAATAATTATTTAACTTTATTTTATGGCTCGAAGAACCGACGACCGATGGGGCCGACGAGTTCTCGAGTGGCGACCATGGACCGGAAGACAAGATTCGACGACCTGGCGAAGGTCGCGGGAAGCCGCTGGTTGCGGGCTGCACAAGACCGGTCGTTGTGGCGATCTTTGGGCTTATGTCCAGCAGTGGACGTCCTTCGGCTGAGAGATGAGATAAGATATGATTGTGTTACGAATCTTATTTTTAATCATATTGTGTTTTAAAATGAGAATATAATTAATTATTCAACTTATAAGTAATTACTAAACATCTATATTATCAAGGTCCAAGCATATATTTTTTTAATATATGTTTCATAAAACAAATTTAAAATATTGAATAATTTTATCATACAAATTGTTACTGAAATTGTATTATGAAAAAAGCAAGAAAATAAAAAGAAATAAAGCAAGGAATAAAAGTTTTTTCTTTTATTTTTATTTATCTCCTTATATAAATACTTCTTCATAATATTTGAATAACGAACATAATTTTTTTTTAATAATGTTATACGAAGTTACGTTCTATATCCCAGTTAAGCTCCAAGAGGCAGCCTCTTTAGAATAATTCGGGTAATGGATCCCATAAATATGTCCTCTTGCCTGCCAACCGAAATCAGTTAAAACTTGGTTACAAAGTGTATTATCAATGATTCTCGAATTATTTATTTAATTACTGCAGTGTAGGAGGTTACTTATACTGACAATCATTATAATAGTTTTTACTGGCAATTAAAGTTTATAAAAATATATATTAAGATTCAAAAATAGAATGAGTGATTCTTCGAATACATAACAGGGAATTCTAAATTTAAAATTAATAAATAAAATTTGTAAAGTTTCTAAAGTTTAGATTAAAAAAATATTCTCATTTATAAAATATATAAATTAACTTCTTTTTTTTTTTATTTTGTGGTGTGTGTCTACGCTAATTGAGCACAAGACATTCTGCCAATGTCACGTATAAAACATTTCGAATTTATAACACTAGTTAGACAATACGGTTACGGTCGTAGGCCTTAACATAGTATGTTATTGTTTATGTTTATGTTTATGTTCCACTGCTGGTTAACGGCCTCCCCTCTCTTTCGAGGAGAAGGTTTTGAGGGTATACTATTCTGCTCCAATACGGTATGCGTGGCAGATCTTCTCCATCGCTTGTATTTTTGTCTTACGATGTTTACATTCATCGCGCGAATACTTATAAACACAAAATATCATAGTTAGACCCCAAAATCAATGGTTAAGATTAAGGCCTTGTAACCTCTGGGCCATCACGGCTCTTTAGTAGTACTAGTTTTAGTATATAATATTACTATATAAGTAAATGTAAGGACATTAAAAAAAATTTAAAAAAATTAAGCGAAGGCGCTTAATTGTAATTTTTACAATATTGTATAATAAACTCTATCCCTACAAGCAATATCACAATTTAAATATTAATATACGCAATATAGTGTCAAAAACAAATGCTACACCTAAAGAGGGTAAGGTTTTATATTATTTTATAAATTAGGCCATTTTATAAACAATATTTTATCAGGGGTACCCATGTATAACAATATTGACAACATAAAATCCTAAAATTCAATATTTCGTAAACGTACGTACGTAAATCGTTAAACATTTTCCACAGACTAGAAATAAACGAACTGCCACAGATTAAAAAAGGAGTATTCATTAAATTATTATTATAATACAAAAATTTGGATTATAAAAAAGCGTGGAGCGTAATGTTTGATTGTCATAGAGAATTTTTAATTCAATGTAATTAATTACGACAAGATATTAAGGTAAATGATAATTTATTAATTAAATACATGATAAATTAATATTTTTTAATAATAAAATTAACAAATGTAATCTACTTTGAATTTTTTTGCTGACCCTACTCTTAGTCGTCTCACGCACACTAAGGCATCAGATAAAAACGTCACTAACTCATACTAATGCACGCTGATACTTATTTAACGTGGAGGGGAGCCTCAAGGTAAAGATTAGATTGTAAATAACATCTATTTTTTTTTTGGTGGTGATGTTATTTATATTATAAAACTAGTCGTCGCCCTCGGTTTCGAGTTTTAAGGGTTGATTGTGAAGTGTTAGGCATAGAGAGCTGAGATGACCCAGTGGTTAGAACGCGTGCATCATAACCGATGATTTCGGGCTCAAACCCAGGCAGGCACCGCTGAATTTTCATGTGCCTAATTTGTGTTTATAATTCATCACGTGCTCAGCGGTGAAGAAAAACATCGCGAGGAAACCTGCATGTGTCTAATTTCAACGAAATTCTGCCGCATGTGTATTCCACTAACCCGCATTGGAGCAGCGTGGTGGAATATGCTCCAAACCTTCTCCTCAAAGGGAGGCCTTAGCCGAGCAGTGGAAAACTTTACAGGCTGCTAATGTATGTATGTAACGTAGCCATAAAAAAGCCTAAATGTAAGGAACAGTTCAAGTTTGCTTCATACTGAACCAATATTTATCAGAGAGTAGACAGACAGAGTTACTTTCGCATTTGTAATATTAGTTATCGCATAAAACTTTGAAAAAAATTAATTTGAATAAAATATAATTTAATTTCAATTGTATATGCATCCATTGTCAAATGTATTTACGTTAATGAAACTATGTTAAATCGGTTTCGATGTTATAGAAATAATTCAATTAGCGTTCACATTTACAAATAACATATATATGTATAAATACTCGTATAAATTCAAAATATATAGTTTATGTTTATTTAATATAACATACGTTATTATGTTAACGAGGTTAGAGGGAACAAATACATATCGGAGTATTTTATGCCAAATGTGTTTTTATATGTAGGCAGTTGCGCAAATGGGTCTCCTGACGGTATATGATTACCACGATAGATATTGCCAATGTCTAAAAAATTTAACCATTCCTTACATAACCAATGTGATAGAATATCTAATGAGTGGTACCTACCAAGACGGGTTGGTACAAAACCCTACCTCCACAAGAGTTAGTACCAAACGCTGGCAAAAATATAATTATGGTATACTAGCTGAACCTGCGGCTTTACTTGCGTGAAATTTATTAAACTTTACCTCTGGCACACAAAACGTCACCCCCATGTTACCTACTCGGGGATTCACACTATCTCCTTAACAAATGTTTAAGCGTGACGATGTAACAGAGTTACATTCGCATATTAATATTTAATCATTTTAATTCTTATGTGTAATTTACATTTGATAATCGCAGAAAGAATAATTCATTAAAGAAGTTACTAAATAAGTTATAGAACCTCATTAGCGCGATACTTCAATAATTTATTAATAATCTGTTAAACTTAAACGTCGTAATAAAAAACCAAGTGTGTAATTTCAATCTCACCTTCTCCTGAATTTACTATTAGAGAATCTTGATCTACGAAGGTACACTCAGCGTCATAAATACAGTGTTACGTATATTACAATTAGTCATAAATATCTAAATACGTGAAATGTACAGTCAGAGTAAGAAAACCTTCGTCAGTTTTCAAATTCATTCCTTTATCAAGTCGTAAACTCTTAGTACCCTTTGAAACTAAAGCACTAAACAGACAACTGCATATAAAATTAAACTAACATAGTATAATTACATGGTTCAAAACAGTGTAACATCTTTGGACTACGTCTAGTGACATATCAACATGAAACCTTTTTAATGGCCTAATTAGTCATTACAAGATTTAAATTAGATATGATATCTTCTACTGAATTGTCAAAGTCTGTCAGTGTTATATATTTTCTTGCAATATCTTGCAATTTTACAACAATTAGAATTAAAACGCTTGTAATATTATTCGGCCGTTATTTTGAGTGACGGTTAATGTAATGACGTTGTGTGATGAGTGGTTCCATCGGCACCGGGAAGTGGTGGTGATTCCTTGGCCTGCAAAAGCAGCGGATATAAACCATATCTAAAATCTATGGGGTTTGATGGTGCAGCCGTGGATAAATAATAACGGTAGAACCAAAGCAGCTGTCTTAGAACATTGCCGAAGTGTTTGGAGTGCTTCAGAGGAGCCGACATATGCTCTCGCCTTGTTGGATCAATGCGACAGCGACTACAAACTGTGATACGAATGGCGGATATACTCGTTTTTAATAAAATAAATAAGATTTGTTTAAAGGAATAAATTTTACCATAATTACTATTTATTTTTACTATTTTATTTACTACTTCCGGCCTGCGTTTTCATCCGCATTCCCGAAAGATTTTATGTTTTCCCGGGATAAAAAGTGTCCAATTTGTTATTCCAGTAAATATTCTATCTGTATGGAAAATCTTATCCAAATCCGTTCAGTAATTTTTACGTGAAAGAGTAACAAACATCCATCCATACCTCAGAGAAATCAGCCAGATCCATACACACAAACTTTCGCGTTTATAATATTAGTAGGAAGTAGGATTACTCTTTTATAAGAGACAAGACAATGTCCTTATCTCCGATGTTACACGAGCATTCACGAAGGGCTATGAGGTTTCGTGAAAAGTTGGTAATTGTCATCCCGATTGACGGCTTCTTAATATTATTATAGCTTTAAAACGGTATTATACTCTTTGCTAGATGCGACTTATAATGACATTGCGACGCAATACGTCAAACTCAATCGGTGAAGCAAATTATCGCTCATACTGAGCACACGAAAATAGATCTTAACGTGACGAACCTTTTCTTACCCTGACTGTACTTAGAATGTATTAAAATAAGGTTTGTTTTCGTGGTTTGTTTAATTTAATACATAGGCTGCTTAGAAACCACTTTGCTTGTTACTACGTCAATTTTCTGATATATATATTTTGGCAATCTTAAGTGTTATTTTATACAAGACGCTGACTGTATTTAATAATCTTGACAGTTGTTTAATATTACAGAGTTACTTGTTCTAATCCGTCAATTTCATCGTCCATCAAAACAGCAATCCCACTGGCGGAGGCAAAATCTAAATAAAAATATACTTTATTCAAGTAGGCTTTTACAAGGACTTTTGAATTGTAATATTACAAAACTATATCAAGTGAAGCCACCACCGGTTCGGATTGTAGATTCTACCGAGATGAACCGGCAAGAAACTCAGTATTTACTCTATTTCAACATCTAAAATACAAATTTATGTTAGTTAAATACAATTATATATATTTATATATGTATATATATATGTGTATACATATATACATACATGCTCCGTGAAAGTCAACAAGTATTACCTCCAAGCTGTTTTTTATCATCTACATAATCTTGTGTTCAATAATATACTTTTTTAATTAATGTTTTTTTTATTTATAAATTTATAAATTTGCAAAGTTAAAAGTTTCTGCGGATATTCACTATAGAAACCTTGCCCCTAGAAGGATTTATTGGCTTTATTTTAAATATTTCTTATCCTAAAGGGGGAGCCAGGGGACCCTTCTGTAAGAAGGCAACCTAGGCTTCTGCCTCCCATAAACTGTAATGTCTGTGGGAGAGAATAAATAAATTTATTATTATTATTTACTTAAACAACTAGACAGTAAAGTTAAATGACAGGACGTTACGCTCAAAAAAAATCTATAATCGAGAATGTGTCAATTTATAAAAGAGTAAAGTCACGGGCCGGCGCTAATGCAGTATGGGCGGTACTAAAGAAAGCTTTTAAGGTTAATAAAGGCTTTCTACCGTTAGGAAAACATTTATGGCGGGACGTGACGCGATCACAACTCACAAGTGTCGAATGACACCATCTTGGGATTCTAATGACGTTTTATTTTGATTTTTGATATAACTATTTCAAAATGTTATTATGGAATATATGTTGCATAAAAATGACGGATTTTTTTTCGACCTTATTTTAAGGTTCATATGCAGATTTTTTTAAAAAAGGAAATAGTTATCTCTATATTTACAGTAACATTGATCACTTTGATAGGATCAGTGATAATAATCATTGTATGAACACGAGATGTAAGGATAAACCTATAACGCCAAGTTTCCGGCTTCGCAAAGTCAATAAATCCTCGTTGGAGCAAGTAAGGGGTATTTGTTTCTATAGTAAAATTCCGCAGATATTTTAACTTTTACATAAACATAATCAGCCTGTAAATTTCCCACTGCTGGGCTAAGGCCTCCTCTCTCGTTGAGGAGAAGGTATGGAGCATATTCCACCACACTGCTCCAATGCGGGTTTTAACTTTTGCGCTTCATAAATTTAACTCCTTTGTTAATAAATTAATAAATAAAGCATATTATTCAACATATGTGATGAAAAAGCGTGGAACTAATACTTGTTGAATTTCAGACAGAATATAATATATATATTTATATTTAACTAACATAAATATGTATTTTTTTACTCCTTGAATAAAGTATATTTTGATTTTAGTTTTGGTTCTTATAATAGTACTAACTGCTCTGCCGAACACGAGATGAATTATAAACACAAATTAAGCACATGAAAATTCATGGTGAATGAGTCAATGTAACTGTAGGCAAAAGGGACATAACATCTTGGCCCCAAGGTTATTAGCGGATGTTTATGATAGAAATCTCACAACGCCAATATCTAACGACGGTGCCACTTTGCACCAGGTGGCCCATTTGCCAATCAGCTTACCAGTATTATACAAAACAACACAGATTGGTGGTGATTTGGCGATGTAAGGAAATTTTAGTACCTATTTCTTACAATGCCATTGTGAACTTTGCTAGTCTACCTACCTACAATAAAAAAACAACGAAAATCCAATATAATCATCATAAATTCCTCGTTTAATTGAATATGTGAGTACGCGATACAAATAATTTATGCTTTTATATTCCATTACTTTTTAATTTCACGCTTAAATAAATGATATTATGATAACAAACACGTTACTACAGAAATGAGTGTCCATTTTGTACAACTATTATAAATTAAGTAAGTAGGTAAAGAAACAAACTTATAAAGTAAATTAATTAAATCAAATCTTGGTGGAAAATTGAGGTGAGGTTTCTCATAGCAACAAAAAACGATTACAGTGTATTTATAGTATTTTTATTTTTTTTCAAATAGTATCTATTACTCTTGATTTGGACAAATCTTCGTGTTCAATTTTAAAGGCCCAAGTTCTGTGTTTTTTCTGAAATATGTATACCTTTGTTTGTGTGTGTTAAGGTTTGGTCGTCAGGTCTTCCGCACTAATAATATTAGTATTGATGACATTTTTTCAGATGACATTGATATACATCGTCATTTTAATTATACCGGAATTTATCTCAACGAGCGCATTAATTCCCGAAGAACCGAAAGGAATGTTGAAGCCCATATTTCGTTATTTAAACACCAATTCGAAGCATTCATGCAAGTGGTGTAACATGAAACCGAAGATACATCGATACGACGAACCAACAGATAGGGATGTACCGATGTCACAGGAAATTATCGATTTATTTGACATACCGATTTTTGCAGCCATGGCGAAGGACAGAGGCAGAGGTGATAAGAAAGTAATATCAGATATTATAGGAAAGTTTATTTGAGATTTTATGTCTTATTTACACTAAATAAGAAAAAGTTTTCTTTTAGTGTGAGTGTGTTTATACATGGATTTGTATGTAGAGATGTCATATTCTGTGTGTCCGACGAACACTCATATCATCGGCAACCTTAGATTATTTATATATCTAGTATCTAGATAGAGCATGACTCTACATTATAACTAAAATAATTAGCCAACTTTATTATCTTGGTGTGCGTGACAGCTACGCTTGACAGCCACTAAACGTCATACTAATTTACTAGTGTGCGTGTACTTTTAGTACGAATTATCTACGATCAAGCCCTTTCCGATCTGTTTGATCCTTTGGCTTTGCGTAGAGATGTTGGATCTTCTACAGAATTTATCACGGGGAATGTTCCGAGGAATTGTTCGGATTAATCCCGGCTGCTGAATTTCACCTTCGGACATCTCGTCAAAATTCCAAATATTACCCGCACCTAGATGTCTAGATGTCCGAAAATCCACAACAGCGCGATTTTTAAGACATTTTCTGCCTCGCACAACCACTCTGTGGAACCAGATTTCGCTGGCGGTTTTTCCTAACCCATATGACTTGGGAATCTTCAAAACAAGAGCGTACTTATTCCTGAAAGGCCGGCAACGCACCTGCAATCCCCCCGGTGTTGCAGATGTCCATGGGCGGTGGTAGTCACTTTCCATCAGGTGAGCCTCCTGCTCGTTTGCCACCTCTAATATATAAAAAAAAAAAAGAAACCCAAAAACTTTTTAGCCAACTTTTGTTGATGAGAGCACCGCAAGCAAGTAAATCTGATCCCTAACTTGTTTGAGTTCGGTGATTTTTAATGAATTATACTTATCCTACATCAATAAAAAATATGTTCAAAAGTAGACAAATTCTGAAAACCAGATTTTTATAAAAGAATCCTATTTTTTTTCAATAGTATGTAGTTGCTTCCACAGAGTATCAATTTCCTAGAACAGCTTTATATAAAACGTCAAAAATATCATATAATATTATTCTATATTTAAAATACAATTAAAGTATGTTTGGTCACGCGATCGCGATTTTCTGAAAGCATTTTTTCATCTCAATTTATTTTCCTTCCGTAAATTTACAGTAAATCGTATTGATTTACTTTTCAAGGAATATTTTTTACTGGGAAAATGTGAACACTCAGACCTTTCGGACTACACCAAATGCTACTTATGAACTCAATAGGAACACATTTATCACGACGGACGCGTTTGCGGAAATATATACAAAAAGTAAGACTGATATCAGACTAGCTGCTCCGCACAGATTCTCCCGTTAAACTGTTCCGAAGATGAAGATCGTAGTGCGATGTTGTATAGTCTACTATCGAACCGTACCGTCGGGTAGATATAAGGTTTACATAGAATAATTATATCGTAATACATATACATACATATATTAATTTGCTCACAGCAAAACTGCCAGTCAGCTTCTTCAACAAGCTTCGACATCAATTTAATTAACACTGTATAAAAATCAGTTCGTTACTTTTCGAGCTTGGAGATCCAACGAAATAAGTTGTTTAAGAATCGCATTGGTTGATCTTGATTAGCGCAACTCAACTAACAAACAAACTGACGAACATTTCTCGATAAATGAAATAGCTAATAATAATATAAATACTTGAGGCGTTAGTGTTCATTAACGTTTTTTTTTATGGTAGGTGGTAAGCGAGAAGGGGCTCACCTGATGGAAAGTGACTACCACCGCCCATGGTTTCCTGCAAAACGGGGGGGCAACAGTATTTCGATAGCTATGGCAGAAATGGAAATGTTGTCAAATCATGGAGATAAGACAAAATGGTGATTTTTCAGCGGTTAACAGGCAAACTTGTGTCTTTTTGGAGTTGAATTCGACTTTTACCCGTTTAGCCGGCCCCAGTCCGTGTACCTTGTAGTAGTAAATAGTCAATTCTTATAAATAAAATAACAGACGAGCAGAACATATTAATCTCAAAAACAAAATATGCAATTAGAATTCTTAGTATTTCTAGAGATAGACAAACAAAATGCCTATTAAAAAGTTTTTTAATTTCCGCTAACTTATCTAATGGAAAAAGTTTCTTACCTCCATAACCCAGGTACGTTGTGGAGGCATCATTTACATTAAATCCTTATGTTTATATATAAAGTAAAGACAAATAAACAACTATAAGATTTAAATATTTTCATATAATTCGGATTCGAAGCTTCAATAACGCAATGGCTTACGGGCCGCCTTTGGCCAAAAGGAGGGTAAATAGGAATACCAGTAATACCTTAATTAATAAGGGCCATCGCTACTATCTATTTAAAATAAATAGTTTTCCTTGAATAATGTATGACGAAGTGACTTGTCCCAGCTTGTTTTTTAAAAACATAACGTCAGCATTGCTTACGTCACGAATGTCAGGGTTTGGATTTCTATCCATCCTCGAAGGTATGAAATTAAACGCAGGAAATATTCTTCTCTGATTTATTCCAAGCTGAGGAGGTCCGATCGCTTCGACGGTTCGAACAAGCCTCCCGAATCCCGATACCGGCGGGCGCTCGGCCTCTTATAACAAAATTGGGTGGGGGAATTCACTCAATATAACATATTTATTGACAGTAAAATATTTCAGACTAATTTAACATCTCAGAATTCACTAAGTATTATTAATTTAATAATCAAACACTTTTCATTCATTAAAATAATTAAAATAATCATTTCCGGGCACGTGTTTTTCTTAAATTTCCCGCCGATATGTACATTATTCAAAATGTATTTTAATATAAATATTTGTGTAGAATAGTTTTGTGTTATTATCTATACTAAGATTATAAATGCTAAACTTATTCTGTCTTTCTGTTACGCGTTCATGGTATGAAAGTTGAACCCCAAAGACAGACATAGGCTACTTTTTTATACTTACAACCTACTGACAAGACTCCATAGACAATGGCGCCGTAAGAAATATTAACCATTCCTTACATCGCCAATGCGCCACCAACCTTGGGAACTTTTGTTATGTCCCTTGTGCCTGTACTTACACTCACTCACTCAAACTGGAACACAACAATACTGAGTACTGTTGTTTGGCGGTGGAATATCTGATGAGTAGATGGTACCTACCCAGATGAAGTTGCACAAAGCCCTACCACCAAGTACTCTCTATGTATGGAGATTTATAATACGAGTAGCAAAGAATGCCTTTCCTTAAGATGCATACGTTCGGTCTTTGTAAAGTCTGTAATTTCGTATTTATCACTTTTATACCAATGATTGTCGCACAACCACTCTGTGGAACCAGCTTTCGCCGACGGTTTTTCCGAACCGATACGACTTGGGAACCTTCAAGAAAAGAACGTACTCTTTCCTGAAAGGCCGGCAACGCACCTGCAAGCCCCCCGGTGTTGCAGATGTCCATGGGCGGTGGTAGTCACTTTCCATCAGGTGAGCCTCCCGCTCGTTTGCCACCTATGACATCAAAAAAAAAAAAGAAAAAGATTCTATCATATAAAATTATCCATATTTTCTGTGCTGTATTTTCTCATGACATATTCCTTTGCCGCCAAACACAAGATGAACTTTAAACACAAATAAAGCAATTCAATTGTATCTGCTAGCGTTCTCGGTTTTAAGTTTTGAGTCTCCAACCGTCTATTAAGCTTAATGTTCAACATACGCACACAAGAGCCTATGTGCCCGTCAACTATAAATAGATATCACTTATAGATAGTATAAGTCATACGACCGACTACGACCTGAGCCGAGGTGCGATCTGATAGTACACACCCTCAGGATGGACGTCACACGGAGTCGAGAATGGTCAAAGGCGGTGTCTAGGATTAGCCCGCACGCCCGGCGACACAGTAGGATCAACAGCATTACAAAAATAAACCGCATCAGTTCTAACCACTGAACCATTTCAACCTCTATAAATAGTAAACAAAAACCAGCGCATCTGACGGTCTCAAAATTCATAATTTATTCCATCATCACAAAACTGTAACGCGTTTTCACATAAAATATTTATTTTTATTTTCGATAAAGAGGCCAAAGAAATAGTTTTGATTTTTTTATGTTTATTTTATATCAGCACGTGTCTCACGGAAAATATGGAATTGAACGGATCCTTTTACGGCTCCCGACGCTAAAAGATCAGTGTTGTAAGTTTTACGTGTATTTCTGTGTCTGTCTGTGGCTTCGTAGCACCTAACCAAAGACCCGCTTTTGTTTTAGTTTTTTAAGATGTATTTCTTGAGGCGCTTTATGTAAAAATGATGGGGGTGTACTTCTAATGGTGACATAAAAAACATCATTCATTCTTTTCAACTCTTTGAAGATCATCAGCTGTTTTCTAGATCTTGAAGGGATATGACCAATTCTACTGGTCTGTTTGGTATAAAATTTAACGTCCTGTAACTTCAATGATATTACAATAACATTCTAAATCAAATCTGATGATGCAGCATTATCTGGAATCGATAGTATACCTTACTCCGTACAGAAATATATACTTTTTAAGAAGTTCTTCTGAATCCGACTTTCTATAATTTTTTGAAATTATACTTTTATGGGCATTTTATGAAAAAAACTGATAAGAGCATTTATACTATAAAATATATATAATTTATTATAAATAATAATTATTATTTTATGTGTGCAATCGAAAACCATTTTTAATTACGTCGAAAAATTAATTGTTCTCACGCGCGTACTTCGCACTCGCACTTTTTCTTTAGTTTTAAATTTTATTATGTGTAAAACAACGCCCTTAAACCTTAATTAGGTCGGTGTCCAATCCTAAAACTAGGCATCAGCACAATATATAGTGCAGAAGTGAGTTTTCAAGCAAGTACATTCACATAATCCGATGGGTTGGAAATCCGTCACGAAGTTAGGCGCAGAGCCAACCGTTTAGGTGCAGTGTAACATTGTTAACTTTCACGCCAGTATAATTTCAGGTACAACTTTTAAAAAACATCTATAATTAACTGATTGTCAAAATAAAAAGTCCTCCAAGTAGTTTGAGAAATATCCTATTGGTGCGCTAGAATTTTTTTTCGCCGTCGTACTTGATTTAGTTATTATCTCTCCACAGATTTTTTGTCAGAACCCTGTCCGTTGTCTACCAGGAGATACTGTTTGATAATGAGGAGATTTAATGCCGACTGGATGACATTTTCTCCTTTATTTATTACTTTCTTAATTCAATGAAATGATTAATATTTATCTTCTGTATGATGATACAGAAGATGAATTTTGAAGAAGATGAATTTACCATCGTAAAGATAAATCTATCATCAACAGAAATATGCAACAGCATGTATCTGACTAAATTATGCCCTCGATTGAGGGTCAAAAATACAGCGTTAGGTCTAGACGGGCCCAGGGCGTGTTTTATGCGACGCCATGGAACACCTAGATGTTAAACTTCGGAAAGTGTTTGATGAGTGTATTTCCAGCGAACAGTTCCTGAAGCCACGGAAGGTTAGTCATGTTGCCAAATGAAGACAAATGCCATCCACTGGACTCGTCTTTGGCATACGTACTAAATGAGACGAGCAAGCAGGTTGGGCAACTCAGAGGCTCAATACGAATTCAAGGCGAGTCGATCAACTGCCACGCTCTGAAATCCCTGAAGACCCGAACCACGGAGTTTAACCAAGTAAGTTTAAAAATGACAGAAATTTTTACAAAACCCAATTACTTTCAGTACGACCCTAAGTTCAAACATCATGAACCGCAAGCCATGTAGCCAAGCCAAACACTAAAATAAATTGGCTTCATTTATCAATAACAAAATACACTAATAATAAAAACTATATTTTGATTTACAAAGTCAGTTCGAATATCTATTAAAAAAACAATTATACGCTTGGTTAAACATTGTTAATGAAACAGAAGAATTTATAAAACTTATTTCAAAACTATGTTCGTACAAAAACGATGGCAAAAATAGACGTAAATATAATTTTAATATTATTCTACGTAATCAATAAATCACACGGTTTCAGTTTAAAAGCGAATAATTTCCTAGACCGATCATCAGCGCCTGACGGAAATGAAAGAGCCTTCAAAGATACTAACAGTTACAAAACAAGAGCGAATACTCACCACAACGAAGATCATAAACAAAATATTCAAAAGCGTGAACGGATTTTGAATAAGTACTACAACAAGATATTAGTTAAAAGAATAATTCCTCATGGCATGAAACCATCTGGTATCGAATACGATAATAAATTTAAAACTTATTACCAACCATTAATTAGGATACACAAACAAAAACAAAACGAATATTTAAAAGCTAATAATGATAACGAAATTGCTTTGATCACATCAAACACTCCTAAATTGAAACATTTTAAGCTAAAGGAAATCAAAGATGATAAAGACAGTGACTTATTATTGCCATTCAAATTATCAAAGAATAAAATAACAGGCAACGAATTTGAGGTTATAAAAAACCTTGAAGATATAATTAAAAGCATTGAGTCTAGAACGCAGAGACTACAAGCATACGATAAAGTTATCAAACTACTTAAAAAAATTTTAAGAAGTCCACAGTTTGAAAAATCTGGTGAGGTCAATGATCCTTTTGCTCCTGGTAAAGTTTTGTCTGTAGATGGAGAAACGGTTACAGATAAAAACAAAGTTTGGATACCGCATTACCCGCCATGGAATTATTGGACGGTAGGTAATCACTACATAGTATAAAACAAAGTCGCTTACCGCTGTCTGTCTGTAACTTTGTATGCTTAGATCTTTAAAATTATACAACGGATTTCGATGCGGTTTCTTTTAAATAGATAGAGTGATTCAAGAAGAAGGTTTTTATGTATAATACATGCACAATATAGTAGAAAAACACAGATAATTTTAGACATTTGTAATGTGATATCGTAAATAAACACTTTTTTTGGGATTATATATTTACAATGGCAAACGCTGTCTTCACCTTAAGAGATAGATCAAAATAATGTACTACAGTATTGTATGCCTTAAAAAGGTGTACATAAAAGTCAAGGATGGTATATGTCTATCTTTTAGGGATAACCAACAATAACTATTTGTTATCCTTTATTTTGTACGAGAAATAATGGCTTATTTACGAAGCGATTTTAGGCAATACAGCATAAATCCTTATCTAATTGTACTTAAATACATTTGGCATCTAACATAGATCAAGATGGCCCTTTACAGCATATAATTTAAATGTATATTTTTGAAGATATTACAGATTTAAAATGCAGCGGTTTGTATTGTCTAATGAATGCTTTAATGGCATACCGTCTTAATGTAGTACTAGTTAGAAAGGGGTAAAGTATCCTCGAGATATGGCTTGTCTAGGGGCCCGACATTCTTAATCCGACCATGCACTACTGTGCATTTCCTTCATTCATTCTTCTTTAAACCAATTTTATG
This sequence comes from Vanessa tameamea, assembly GCF_037043105.1. NCBI lineage: Eukaryota > Metazoa > Arthropoda > Insecta > Lepidoptera > Nymphalidae > Vanessa > Vanessa tameamea. Next base: position 7,708,478 of record NC_087333.1, read on the forward strand.
TTTTTTTTTTCTAGTATAAAAAGAACCTTCACCAAGACGTATGTCCCGGAGATCAAGTGAAACTTGGAAATATTTGTATATGGACTCCACCACACTGACAAGTCTTATCCACAATCTTATCTAAAATGTCATCTTATCTAAATAGACAATATAAATTATATTGTCTATTTAGAAAAATAATACTTATAAAATTTAAACATCAAATAAATACATCGTAAAAATATTACATTTTTTTTTTATTTTATTCCGTTAATGTTGTTTTTTAAACTGTGTATTATTTTTAATTTGATATAGTTTTATTGAACCTATATAACTTCTTATCGCATTATTGTAGTAATTATAGTATTCGTGGTAAAAAAATCGAATACATATTTTATCTACACAATATCTTAGTAGTTTATACGCGCCATTGTAAAAACCCCGTTGTAAAAAAATTGTTCTCCCGAGTTTCAACGAGACCCCGCTGTACTGGAGACATTATGTTGGACTTATGTACATACTCCATTCCACCCATAACAGGAAAAAACCAAATAAACAACATTTGACAGCAAATCGACGCGATGTCATTGGTCGATAGACCTTGAATAATCTATTATATTCACTATGGATTCGCGAAAAAATGACGTTTTGAACGTCAACGAAACTCGTCGAAATTTTGGAGGTAAACATTAAACTTTAAATAAGTTTAAGTACATATTATTTATATAATAAGTATATTTATGTAGGTAGTTTTATTATTTTATATCTTAGTTGGTGTTTGTGTTGATATATTGTGATGTCCTATTTGTTTTAGATCGTGCTACTGGTCATTTGGCAGAACGAAAAAGTGCTGTTTTAAGCAACCACGTGTATTTTTCAACCCTGACACTGGCAGAATTGTCAACCTATTGACAGAAGCCATGAACATAATAAATAATAATAATAATAATTTTGGAAGTAAAATTTAATTGGAAATAAGTAGTTAAGTGTAATAGTGTTGTATTATAAATAAAGATATATTAATCATAAACATAAGTAGTGTACAGTATACGTAGCTGAGTTATTAGCAAATCGCACGAAATTCATAAATGTATGGTTTGTATCTTTTTTTCTACTTCCATTGGAATAAGCTATCCGTAGAATTCACTCTACCTTCGCTCACAAATAGGACCAATCGGATACTACATAACAGACACCAAGCACTAAAGCATCGAATTTTCCAGCATAACCGAGGCATAGACACAAGACAGTACTAGTCAATGTTTTAATAATAGATATAAGATCATTTTGTTTGCCCTACTGGAAACAAAATTAAAAAAAAAACACAAAATTATTCAAATATTATTATTTAAATAATACAAAAATTATAAAAGCCATCGATAATGACAACTAACTCAGATGTGACATTTCATTCTAAATTTAAAAATCTTCTGCAACGATCCTCTGATAATCCGATATGTTTATAAAAAAAAAAATTACCTTAATTTAATGATAGCATTTCTAGAGAGCATAATTGCAACACAGCCTATATTCCTAGCATATATTAAGCATTCAATGAGATTCCATACCTCTTTATGAAACATTTTATAGATATCAATAACTGGATACAATATATAAAAAAAATTAACTCACTAATTGGTATTCTATTTCATATATAAATATATTCAGATATCAGTCGCTATGTTAACTTTTATTATCTGTCATGTCAGCGGCTTGACCAACATTGTATCGATTTAAAAAAAAAAAACAAATCCTATACCAATTATGTTACACTGACATGGCGTTACATGTGACGTCCATATTAATTAACACCAAATTTCGGGCGTGCTATGCATTATTAAATCGTTTTAATAATAAATTGTTCCTTATTATACAGACATATTCCATACTAAAAAGATTTAAAAGTTAAAACCATTTTCATAGTGACTGTACCTGTTACAAATGAATTTTCTTTAATAAATATGCACAATTCGATCCAATTATCCAAGGCCGGACCGTAAGTTTCACACTACTTAGGGGGCCCTCGGCTAACACTACTTAGGGGCCCACCTAAGACATATCTGAACGTAGACACAGGTTACATCGCACATCGAATGGTATAGGAATGTATAAGAAATTAATAAAGAAAAAAATCACTTAACAATAATATAACGGTTGCATATCATTTTTAAAAGAGATCTTCTTAATTTAAATTGCTCTTAAGTCTTTCTTAAAAACCAACGACTTTCTTTTAAAAATCTTGCTTAGGGAGTGACAGTTAAACGCTGTCTCTTTCTAACGAATATCAAACCAATGTTGCCCGATAGAGACAAAACAGTATTTAACTGATCACACGCTAATAAATCTTCAAGACCGCATCGTTAATATAGCTTAGCATAATATACATAAAAAAATAATCTCTTAGTACTTCGATCTACATTAGGACGTAAGTGGGCGCGGCTTGGACGCCACAGTTGTCATCTTTAATCGCCATGAGGACGTAGCCGTCGTTACCCCAGAGATTCGACCAGGAATTCTTAATCAGCCAATACTTCTGCCCGTTGAGGACTCCGAAGCCGACGGCCAAGACGGCGTGATCTAATTGATCTACTTCATTTTTACTGAAATGGAAAAGAAAACAATATTGTATAAAGGTAACATGAGCCGCGGTTTCGCCCGCAAACACATCAAAAATATATTAATACGTTTCCAGAGCGGGACGCCACCGCCAAAGACACATTTACAGCACCTACGTAATTTATGTGCAGTGTGTGAAAACGCGTCCATATGAAGGTAAAGTAGGGGAGGGACTTGAACATATTTGGAATCAATTATTTTCTGAAGTAGAATTAACCAATGAAAACTTCTATATGGATCTTTATTTTCCTGCAAAAAAATATGTCCCCCAAATTTTGGCAAAATACAAACTGTTCTGTCGAGTCTCAATAACAGCCCTAAATATGCAAGTCGGATGCGTGTCTCTTGTCTCGGTGAACACGTAAAGCTGTTGGTCTTGCGAGTGAACATTTCCGATCGTGTCGATTCCGATCTGTCGTCAAATCGGATTATGAGTGTAGAGAAAGATGGGACCTGTGTTTGCGCACAGGGTGTGCACTTATGTCCCCCATAGTTGGCTGGTCTCCCTTGAGCCTAGCCGCCGTGACCGAAATCGGTCAGGACAATTAATAATAAAACCAGTCATAACATCTTGGATGGTTAAACAAGCAGTCATCGCTTAAGATGCTCGTGTGCTGCTCTCTAAGGTATCTTGGTCTATTCCATAATATTTAATATAATATACAACGCGTCATACCATTTAGGTTCGTAGTAGACTCCATTGGAATAGAAACTGAAAGTCTTGTGAGAAGCGTCGATGGCTACTGATATCGGTCCATGCTTGAAAATCGCCAACTACAAAATATAAAAATAAATTACTATATTTTTAAATTACATTACATTAACACATTACGTACATCACATTCACTTGGTGGTAGGGCTTTGTGCAAGCCCGTCTGGGTAGGTACCACCCACTCATCAGATATTCTACCGCCAAATAACAGTACACTGTATTGTCGTGTTCCGGTTAGAAGGGTGAGTGAGCCAGTGTAATCACAGGCACAAGGGACATAACATCTTAGTTCCCAAGGTTGGTGGAGCATAGGTGATGTAAGGAATGGTTAATATTTCTTACAGCCCCTTTGTCTATGGGCGGTGGTGACCACTTACCATCAGGTGGCCCATATGCTCGTCCGCCAACCAATGCCATAAAAAAAAAATTAATAATAATATCCCACTGCTGGGCTAAGGCCTCCTCTCCCTTTTAGGAGAAGGATTGAAGCATATGCGGGTTGGTGAAATACACATGTGGCAGAACTTCATAGAAATTAGACACATGCAGGTTTCCTCACGATGTTTTACTTCACCGCCGAGCACGAGATGAATTATAAACACAAAATAAGCGCATGAAAATTCAGCGGTGCCTGCCTGGGTTTGAACCCGAAATCATCGGTTAAAATGCACGCGTTCCAACCACTGGGCCGTCTCGTTAAACTTTTTAAATTAATTTACATTAAATATTACAATTATGTTTATCGCTGATCGCGGCACGTGCGCGAGAATGCGTTGTTAATTTAATTTAATGTAAATTCCTACGCGTGTGACACAGACAATGTATACCGGTCAACGAATTGTTTGCAATTCAATCTGACCTTTAGAGCGTTCTCATTCTTGGCGGTGACGTTGACCCAGCCCTTGATGGACGTCACGAGGGTCACGTTGTCGATGTGACAGTAGCCGTCCTGTTGGATGATAAATCAAAATCAAAACTCGGAATTGCGATTCAACCGGATACTCTGCTAGCATTTAGCGGTCAAGACTTATACGGTGAATATTTTTAATTCATATTTGTATATATTTAAGGAATCAATGTTAATAATTCTTATGTAAATAAATAAATGTGTTATGACAAAAAAAATAACCATTATATTGTATATTCAAGTAGGCTCATAAACGGACTTTTGAATAGTTATAATAAATAAATATTGGACAACATCACATACATTACTCTGATCCCAATGTAAGTAGCTAAAGCTCTTGTGTTATGGAAAATCAGAAGTAACGACGGTACCACAAACACCCAGACCCAAGACAACACAGAAAACTAAAGAACTTTTTCTACATCGACTCGGCCGGGAATCGAACCCGGGACCTCGGAGTGGTGTACCCATGAAAACCGGTGTACACACTACTCGACCACGGAGGTCGTCAAACTAGTGTTATATTCGTGTTGAATTAAATTTAAAGCTACCACCACGTCGTCCCCACTCCTAACACAGGCTTTAAACTCATTTGGAGAGTAAATAATAAATAAGTAATTCCTTATAATGGGGTATTGACACTATTATAAAAAAAAAAAAGATTTAACAGCGAGTTTTATGTTGATGTTAGAATAATTAAAGTTTAATTATTAAACGGTTACCTGTCCCAAATAACCGCCATAGTCTTCCTCAGTGGGCAGACCGTGTTTCATGATCCACTGGTACGCTCTGAAATCTTCTCCGCCATCACAGCCATTGTTCCCAAAACTGAAAAAATGTTACATATTTTAGTACCGTGTTACAAAATCGGTGTGTTTGTAGACAATAGCCAATAGTTGGCAGCCAATATATTGGCTTATACGGTTGCTTGTGCTTGTGAACACGCCGCTAATATATTGCTTAAAAAACGCTGTCATAGTGAGGCAGCGTCATACAAATAATTGATTATAGGGCTTTATGAAAGGGTACCATCCAATTCATTAGATATTCTACCGCCGAATCGCAATAGTTCTCATACAATTGTCAGTATCTAAGTTTGCTTCGGTTGAAATTGGACATAAAATAGTTTATGTATCTCGAAAGTACAATCACATATTCTACAGATAAATATAAATATTTGGTATTGTTGTGTTCCTATTTTAAGGGTAAGTGAGTTAATTTAAATACAAAAGTCATAACATTTTAATTCCTAGAATCGGTTGAGCATTGAAAATGAAGTGATGGTTAATAATTCTTGCAGTACCAATGTGTCTATGGCAGTTCTGACAGCCTATCAACAAGTTGACTTGATGATAGTTCGTATAACTGGAAATTAATCTAATAGTTTGTATAACTTCGGAGTATTCAAACTGCAAAGTAAATTTTTGTTTATCAAAAGTCTATCCTGTCTGAAATGAAGACAAAAGATTGCGTGATAATAAGGTAAGTTACCCCCAGGAGCAGTCGACGAGCGCCTGCTGACTGAGCCGCACGAGATGTCCACCGTTGTGCAGGAACAGAGCACCCTCCACAGCCCCCACCGTGCCGAACGACCAACACGAGCCGCACACCGACTGGTCTAAGACATCAGATTCGAGTGGTCAGTGATCGGACAACTTAGATTTATTTATGTTAGGAATATATCATGTTAGTAAAAATTAGTAAAATAGTCATTGCCTCTAATTATAGAGTCTATGTCGGAAGACTCTGAAGTAATCAGTTAATAGTGCCAAGAGTTGTGGGTTGGGACGTATAGTGATTTCTTTACCCCTGAAAACGTGTATGCAATATTACACTATGCTCAGTTGACGAGTTACGACGTCGAAGCATAACAAACAAACAAATAAACGAAATCACAACCACAATTTTAAAATTAACTAATAAGACACAATACTACAATAACAAACCATCAAGAGAACACACTAAAGAGTGTCATTATAAATTTTGAGACAGGTTAGTTATATGCGGATACACTTGTAGCAAGACCGTCATCGTAACTACCATCATCACTATCACTTTCACTATTATATTTCATTACCATCTCGATCAGCATCATAATCCTCGTCATCATCATCATCATTACCATCATTATCATCATAATCGTCATCATATCATCATCATAATTATCATCATCATCATAATTATCGTCATCATCATCATTACCATCATAATCGTTATCATATCACCATCATCATCATTATCATCATAATCGTCATCATATCATCATCATCATAATTATCATCATCATAATTATCGTCATCATCATCATTACTATCATTATCGTTATCATATCACCATCATCATCATTAGCATCATAATCGTCATCATATCATCATCATCATCATTATCATCATTATCATCATAATCGTCATCATATCATCATCATAATTATCATCATCATCATAATTATCGTCATCATCATCATTACCATCATAATCGTTATCATATCACCATCATCATCATTATCATCATAATCGTCATCATATCATCATCATCATAATTATCGTCATCATCATCATTACCATCATAATCGTTATCATATCACCATCATCATCATTATCATCATTATCATCATAATCGTCATCATATCATCATCATCATAATTATCATCATCATCATAATTATCGTCATCATCATCATTACCATCATAATCGTTATCATATCACCATCATCATCATTATCATCATAATCGTCATCATATCATCATCATCATAATTATCATCATCATCATAATTATCGTCATCATCATCATTACCATCATAATCGTTATCATATCACCATCATCATCATTACCATCATAATCGTTATCATATCACCATCATCATCATTATCATCATAATCGTCATCATATCATCATCATCATAATTATCATCATCATCATCATTATCATCATAATCGTTATCATATCACCATCATCATCATTATCATCATTATCATCATAATCGTCATCATATCATCATCATCATAATTATCATCATCATCATCATTACCATCATAATCGTTATCATATCACCATCATCATCATTATCATCATAATCGTCATCATATCATCATCATCATAATTATCATCATCATCATAATTATCGTCATCATCATCATTACCATCATAATCGTTATCATATCACCATCATCATCATTATCATCATAATCGTCATCATATCATCATCATCATAATTATCATCATCATCATAATTATCGTCATCATCATCATTACCATCATAATCGTTATCATATCACCATCATCATCATTACCATCATAATCGTTATCATATCATCATCATCATCATTATCATCATAATCGTTATCATATCACCATCATCATCATTACCATCATAATCGTTATCATATCATCATCATCATCATTATCATCATAATCGTTATCATATCACCATCATCATCATTATCATCATTATCATCATAATCGTCATCATATCATCATCATCATAATTATCATCATCATCATCATTACCATCATAATCGTTATCATATCACCATCATCATCATTATCATCATAATCGTCATCATATCATCATCATCATAATTATCATCATCATCATAATTATCGTCATCATCATCATTACCATCATAATCGTTATCATATCACCATCATCATCATTATCATCATAATCGTCATCATATCATCATCATAATTATCATCATCATCATAATTATCGTCATCATCATCATTACCATCATAATCGTTATCATATCACCATCATCATCATTATCATCATAATCGTCATCATATCATCATCATCATAATTATCATCATCATCATAATTATCGTCATCATCATAATTATCGTCATCATTACCATCACAATCGTCATCACCATAGCCGTCCTATATAACATCATCGTCATTACAACCGCTATCGATATCATAATCATCATCACCAGTATAATCATCTTTATCACCATCACAATCGTCATCATAATCATCGTCACATTCGCGACCGACATTAAAATCATCATCATCATCATCATCAACATTAAACTAATTGTTACTCACAGACTTTTTTTAATAGAAATATTTAAGCTCACGAATGATCTTTTGGTAATTATAAACAGAAGGATCATCAAGGAAGGATTTCATAATGAAATATTATTTTTACAAAATCTTACCTTTAACGGGGGTAACAGCACCGAACAGCCTCCAATCCATCTCTGGAGGTAACTTAGAGCTCATCTCCTCCAACTCAGCATTTCCGTAGGGGAAGGGTAGACCTAGACACGAGATATTGATAGAGTAATAATTAATTATCAAAAAACTAACGTTAAATATTTTATAAGTATTCATTAATTAAGATTCTCGATCAGATAAGTTGAAAAGTTTGATAAATCATTTCGATTCCGAGCCGGTGGCAGAATTACTCGAAGGAGCCTTCTCGAATAAATTATATTTAAATTTTGATTTTTAAAGGCAGCTGTCGCTCTAAATTGGCACCCAATTCAGCTGACCGCATTCGGCGGCGGGCGGTCCGCCGGGGCGCCACTCACCGAGCGCGTTGGGGCCGGAGTAGCGGCGGCCGCGCAGCGCCGCCAGCTCGTCGTCGGAGCGGTCGGCGAGGTGGTTGACGGACACCGTGAAGCCGCGCCGCGCGCGGTTGGTGGAGTGGATGAACCTGCGGGTCAACACGTCGCAATGAGCGCCACCGAGAGGGGCCGGGGCTAACCGCCTCGGTGCACCACTAGTTTTGCTTGTTTTTTTTCTGACATAACCTTCACCAGATGCCTGCGCTGGCAGATGATATTCCGCCACGACATACTCACGACTCTCGACGAAGCGACTGGGTTGAGTAACGTCGAAAAAATCCCCTCAAGAAGGAAAAAGATACCCTTGCACTTGGCACATTTATAGGCTGTTTTAGCATTCATACCGAACCTGACTCCGGCGCATTGGGCATTACCATTATTATTTCAGTAAAAAATAAGATTCATAATCTTTTTTAGAGACTCAGCTCTATTGTCAAATTTGGACTCTTAACATATAACTATTAGTGATCTTAAAACAGTGCTAGCTGTAAGACATTTCAATGGAATTTAACATAAAAAACCAACGGTTACTACAATAATGTCTGATCTTTAACCACTTGAATTCCATCTGTCAAAAATAAACTTTAAAAAAGTATTTGTTATAACACTAGGAATGAAGTTAAACAGCCTTAGATTTATATAGTCCATGCGATTAATTCTGCAATATAATATACGAGCCGAGATGGCCCAGTGGTTAGAACGCGTGCATCTTAACCGATGATTTCGGGTTCAAACCCAGGCAGGCACCGCTGAATTTTCATGTGTTTAATTTGTGTTTATAATTCATCTCGTGCTCGGCGGTGAAGGAAAACATCGTGAGGAAACCTGCATGTGTCTAATTTCAACGAAATTCTGCCACATGTGTATTCCGTCAACCCGCATTGGAGCAGCGTGGTGGAATATGCTCCAAACCTTCTCATAAAAGGGAGAGGAGGCCTTTAGCCCAGCAGTGGGAAATTTACAGGCTGCTAATGCTAAAAAAAAATATACTAGTCGTCACCTAAGGCTTCGCTTGTATTTTAAGAGTTAGTCATAAAGTAGACTGCTAATTGCATCATACCAGATCACATTTGGTTCCGTAGCTCGGCCGTGAAAGAGCAACAGACGGATAGTTACTTTCGCATTTATGATATAAGTATAGATATTTGTACCTGAGATTCTGTCTGAAGGTGTTTATTCTGGTAGTGTGTTCAATTTCAGACGCGTATTGCTTATTGTGCTTCATCTTGAATCTGTAAAATAAATATCAGAATATTAAACGAAAAAAAAGTTTGTGCTACACCCAGTCAGTCCGAAATTGTTTTCGTTATATATTATGTATTAAATAAGATAAAATAAAATAAATCAAAAATATTTGAAAATAATTAAATGACAAGAAATATAATACGTATTAAGAATTTTGTGTTAATTAAAATAATTTTATATTGAACCAAATATAACACAAGGATAAAAAGAGACGGAGAGAGAGAACGAGAGGAAAAGGTTGCTTGGAGGGAAAACGCTTTTTTATAAGGATCGAGTTCACTCTACTGTTGTTGCAGTAAGAACTCAGTTCCTGTTCAGGATTTGTTCGATTCCAATGCCTTCACAAAATATTTAACATGTTGCACATTGGCTTCACTAGATGGCGTTGGGATCGAATTAAATCGCGATGATGTTTTGTTCTCGGAAAAGTAGATAGTTAATTTAGTTTTAATAAAATTTGTCTTGTTCTGAAGTACGGTGTTTAAATATCCTAAGTTATACTGAGTTCGAGATATTTTCGTACGGAATTAGTACAGTTCCAAAAAAGCTCGTGCCGATATTTCTTAAATATATACCTCTCTGTCTCCCCCTCTGTCCGTCGTATCTTTGCTCTATCTCATGTTATTAAATGTGCCTAAACATTTAACATCGATTCTCGTCGTATAATCGTATGTACTCGTATGTACAACGAATCACCGCATACGAAATGACAACTGTTTTGGAATCATACGACTACACAATGAAAAATCATTTCGTTCCTATTAAAAACGTTTCGTATACTTCGAAAACATAATATAATTTTCGTGAAAACTTTAGACAACTTACTGATCGAAACTCGAAAACTTTATAATTTTTATTTTTTTTAATAATAAAGTAAAGATAGATAAAGTATTATAAAGTATTATAAGATAAAGTAGGTAGGCACTGGTAAGTCTAACGACAATGCACCTCTATCTCTGGAAACTGAGATGTTATGTCCCTTGCCCCTTTTGTATCTGGATTGAGTATTGCTGTTGGCCCTACTGGCCTTTACAGCGTCACCGAACGTTGCGGCGAGTGTTAAGACTCTGCCTTAGGGTGAACCCTTTTGGGCTCGAGAGTGACGTTCGTCCTGAGGGTGTCTCCTATGAGATCGGACCTCGTCTCAGAACGTAGTCGGTGAGGGCTTGCCCCTGTTTTGCGGTAGATTATATGCTAGGTGGCACCTACCTTAAGTGAAAGATGTACAATAACGATTCGTTAAATATAATAACTGGGCATTAATATACGGCTCCTACCTCTCGAACTCATCAGCGACGTGAGCGTCATGTACAGGATGAACGAACTCCTTCATCGGGTTGAAGGTGGCAAAGTGGCGGGAGCCGGGCCCGGGGAACGAAGTGCATTGAAAACCTTTAATAAAAACAAATAGTTAACATAACTAATAAAACAATAAAACCCACACATCGTAGTAATGGATTATATGTCTGATGGTTGCCTAATAATTCCAACTACAGGAGGAATTAACGTTGATTTGGAAGTGACGCGATATCATTGGTTGCTGGACAAACGCCTCCTCTCCCTTTTGAGACGTCCATAGTCCACCACGCTTTTCCAACGCGGCTTGTTGAAAATCTTAAATATTCTGCGTTATTTGTATTGAACTCTATTCGCGAAAAAAATACTTTTTGAAACATTGCAAGTCATATTAAATTTGAAGTATGTAGTTAAGTTTATTAATGTTGTGTTATAAAATAATGACACATTAATCAAGATCTCATTAATATATATATAATGTAAGTAATATCACAGATCTACAAGCAATTGCGCTTAGTCGTAGGGCTTTGTGCGAGCCCAACTGGGTGTGTCACCAGCAAGTGCAACCACAGGCACAAAGAACATAACATCTAGATCCCAAGGTTGGTGATATGAGAAATGACTAATATTTCTTACATTACGCAGTGGCGACCACACTTACCATCAGGCGGCTCGTTTGCCAGTCCACCACACGACAAAAAATATGTAAATATGAAATTTGGTCATCTCTACCCCTCCTGTCATTTAAACGGATTGACATACATATCATTGTAGCATCAAATCAGACCAATTTATAATTAATTTTTTTAGATGTTATAATGTTTTTGTCCAGCAGTAGACGACGAAGACTTTATAAAAAAAAAAATATTTAGCTTAATTAATTTCCGAACGTCACTTCGACATCGACATCAGTATAAATAGTATCGATATATTACGCCAAGCATCCGAAGGTAACAACACTGTTCCTCACATATGTATATATATATACCAAACAGTCTTGTACTTGTAAATATATAAAACTTTTCGTTGTGTTATGCAAAAAAGTATCCTATCATAAATTCAAACTTGCTTCATACCGAATTTCATCAATATCGGTTCAGGTATTTAGCAGTGCAAAACGTAACAGGCAGACAGATACTTTATCATTTAAAACACAAGTTGTAAATATTAAGATACCTACGGCATCATGAAAAACAACGCACCTGAGTCCACGTGGAACACGTCCTGGTCGATATCATTCACATCGTAATCGCTGTAGTCGATGTAGTAATGGTCGTAGTGAGAGCCAAGCAGAGAGTTGAAGCCTTTCATTTCGTACCTGTATCAATACATTACAGATATATCGTTATATAATAAATAAATAAATAAATGAATGAATGAATGAATGAAAGGATGGATGAATGAATGAATGAATGAATGAATGAATGAATGAATGAATGAATGAATGAATGAATGAATGAATGAATGAATGAATGAATGAATGAATGAATGAATGAATGAATGAATGAATGAATGAATGAATGAATGAATGAATGAATAAATATTGGACAACATCACATACATCACTCTGATCCCAATGTAAGTAGCTAAAGCACTTGTGTTATGGAAATCAGAAGTAACGACGGCACCACAAACACCCAGACCCAAGACAACATAGAAAACTAATGAACATTTTCTACATCGACTCGGCCGGGGATCGAACCCGGGACCTCGGAGTGGCGTACCCATGAAAACCGGTGTACACACTACACGACCACGGAGGTCGTCATATACATATTTAAATTTCAGTCATACAGGTTAAACTTTAGGATTATTTAAATACACCAATGTCAGCTTCACATAGCAAGTTGCGGACCTCTTTAACTGTTGCCTGATGTATGTATAAATTTTTGCAATGTAAACGTTTAAAATGCTTCTGTTGCCAAATTTAAAAAAAAATGTTGCGAAAGGTTACTGTATATAAAATTAGTGAGTTTATGTGATAGCACACCTTGTGAATGAAACGATCGCCTCCTGGCTATTTCTATTCATATTCAATATATTTATTTAATTAGATTGACAAAAAAAAAGACCCCATGAGTTTCTTTCGCCGGCTCTTCTCAGGTCAGGGTGTTTCCTTTTCCGAACCGGTGGTGTTTAATTTGACTATCAATAAGTAAGTGTAATGCTTCTATATGGAATAAAGGTAATTCAGTTTGAGTATATATCTCCGTAGAATTTTAAATACCTTTAGATTGTAATCTATCTCGCGAGATTGTAAACTGCCGAAATACTGTGAACGGTGATTTAACTCAAAATAAAACGTCAAAAATTTCAATAGTTTATGATATTTCGATTAGGTTGGATTCAGTTACTTTTTATAATTTAGGGGTACATGACAGTCACCTCCTCGTGATGTACCCTGGGCAACGGGGCCGTCTTGAGCTTGCTCATCGGCCACGGCTAAGACTGACGGGAGGGATAACGCGGGGCTGCTCCTGGTACGTCCCTGATCGGCGTCAGGGCGGACCATGTGAGTGGCCTCATTGGCTAGGAGGGAGTGGGAGGGCTCGCTACTCGAGCCTCCCATGTGTTTTACACCGGCGGTCAGCGGCGGAGCCTACCATCTTATCCGCCGAAGGGCGTCAGCTTCGTTGACGCCCTGCCTCCAGTGGCGGGCTCGGTGGAGTTCGCCACATTCCCACGTGGAGGATGAAGGCGCGCGCTAGGCGCGCCTTCCATGAATATTCAGCCGCTGGTGGGGTCGCGGTTGCATGCCCTTGGCGATCCCGTGGCCTCACCACTCGGCAGCATAGTGGAAACCCGAGGATGGTTTTAGTGGGTAGGACAGGGCATTAGCATTAGCGTGCCCTGGCACGGGGCATTAGGCCCCGGTTGAGTCCCACATACCCGTCCCGGTCCCCCGACCGGGCGGCATGCGTAAATGCATTTCCTCCTCGTTAAACAAAAAAAAAAGTTTTTATAATTTAACTTTAATTAACTAAAAGTAACGCGTCAAATTGTAAGCAGTATGTTACGGTTGTATCTTTCGACAGTTCACAATCTCGCGAGATAGCGATCGCCTGTCACAGAGGCTTGGATTTACTTTTTGGCGCGAAGTCTGTGTGCTTCGGACGTACTATTTCTGAGTCATAGAAAAATTGTCATTTAAGTTGGTTATTAATATTAATTTAAAAAAATTAATGTTATTATTGATTTATATTTGTTAGTCTAAAGTCAGATAGTCATTAGCCTATTCTTTTAAAAAGTCAATTTCAGTTCTGGTCGATAAATATGTGTTCTTATTTTTTAATAATTTCATCACTCATTTCTATATCTTACCTGACGGGAATAGCGACGGCTTCTCCCCTCAGACTCTTCCTGAACTTAACCCACATAGTGTATTTGTTGATTTTGTCACCGACCGTCTGAACCATACGCCATTTTGATGTATCAGAATCTTGCATTGTTTCTGAACCTGAGAAATTGTTACATATTATGATAAGTCAATGAAATACTATTTATAATGTTTTGACTCTTAATAATTCTCGTTCTCGTACTGATCACGGACATTGATTTTATCGATTAGCCAACAATGGGTGCGCGTTTATCAGCTCGTGACCACGACAAATGCAGTTAACTCAAAATCATGATCATAGCGGTCCCCATCGACTCAGTCGATTCACCACTGAGCGTGTGATCAAAAATGTTTTATTAATTTTTATTTATAGTAGGTAGACAAATGGACCATCTGATGGTCAGTGGACCACTATATATTGATTTGTCAGTAGAACCAGTGATCAACACCTAACCAGATAACCAACACTCACCAATAAATTTGAAATCGGTCATGTCCGGTAGCACAGATTGTATCTTGATGCTCTCGTCACTGGTTCCGTTGACTTGGAGACATGTTTCATGGTTGAGGACTTTCTCAGTAGTCACTGGTGCTATCTGCAAAAACATTATTTTTATATTTGTTTTTATTTTTTTTATATATAGGCAGTTGTAAAATTTTAGAAGCCTTAGTGTGTTTAATTGGTTTCCCTATATATTACCAAAAAAAAATATTTAATTATTTTTATTAAGGTATTTAATCTAGATATGACAGGTTTAGTAGAATAAAACTTCTTTTTTTTTAGATAAAACATAAGATTTCTGACGTCTCTAGAAGAAAATAGTCTTCAAGATGTCTTATCGATATTTTGTCCTGCTTCCTTTTTTATGGTAAATACAATCGGACCTAATGATATCTGGTCACCAATACCCATATATCGGCGCTGTAAGAAATATTCACCATTCCTTACATCGCCAATGCGCCACCAAACTTGGGAACAGAGATGTCCCCCATGTTATGACTGTAGCAGCCGTAACTCACTCAACCTTCAAACCGGAACACAACAATACTAATAATTGCTGTTTATCTGTAGAATACCTGATCGTACTTTCGAGATACATAAACTATTCTATGTCCAATTTCAACCGAAGTAAACTTAGATACTGACAATTGTATGAGAAAGCGCGGAAAAAGTATTCTCTTTACTTTGAAGTATTTGTAAATACGTCATTGTTGTTAATAAATCTGTATAAATCGCTTAAACAGCGCATAGGTATGTCCCCTTATTGCACTAGCTACCTACGGATAGCCAGCATTCGTAGCATTCTTCGAAAGGGTAGAACATATGTATGTCTAAACATAAAATATCAATCAACATCGTTATACATATGTACAACAGTCGAAAACCATATGAAAATCCGTTTTGTTCGCGTTCAGACAGTTCAGGGGGGGGTCTTATAATTACATTACATACATTACATTAGCAGCCTGTAAATTTTCCACTGCTGGGCTAAGGCCTCCTCTCCTTTGAGGAGTTCGCAAGTTCAAAAACTTGTAACACCTTTTTTGATGTATAATGACTGAACATGACAAGCAATAATATATTTTTTTTTATTAATATCACATACCTTAATAGATGTGCCATATTGCGGATACGTTGACGGGGACATTTGGTAAGTCTTGACCATAGCGCCATAGTAGTCGATACGGGATTTGCCATTTTTACTGTCGAACCTATAACGATGATAAAAAAAATATATATTAAAAAATATAGGTACGTTAAAATGTGGTTGGTTCCTACCTAGACCGGCTTGCAGAAAGCCTTGCCACCGACTACCATTTGACTACTTCAATTTCACATCCAAATTTCCAGTAACAGTTTCATTGACATTCAAAACGAATTATTTACGCAAATCCATAACGAATATCATAGATTACTCAAACTCTCGACCAATGACATCTTGTCAATTACATGTCAAATATTGTTTATTTGGCTTTTGTCCTCTTGTTGGAATAATATAGTTAGTGATCGAAGGTAAAACAAACTACGTAAATAAATTTATCCTTACTAGTACTAGATTAGTCCGGCAAAACAATATTACGTAATATTATAATGACTACCACAACTCGTCAACATGTAAAACCTTTGTAACGTAATAAAAGGCGTCAGTAGACGT
This sequence comes from Vanessa tameamea, assembly GCF_037043105.1. Classification (NCBI taxonomy): domain Eukaryota; kingdom Metazoa; phylum Arthropoda; class Insecta; order Lepidoptera; family Nymphalidae; genus Vanessa; species Vanessa tameamea. The sequence continues at coordinate 7,725,299 of NC_087333.1, forward strand.
CCGACGGTTTTGTAACATCGATATCCATATTAATTTAATTCATTAAGAGTAAAATAATTAAAAACATAGAATTTAGTTAATTAAATAACAACATAACATTAACAGCCTGTAAATTTCCCACTGCTAGGCTAAGGCCTCCTCCCCTTTAAGGAGAAGGTTTGGAGCATGTGTTTTCCTTCACCGCCGAGCACGAGGTGAATTATAAACACAAATTAAGCACATGAAAATTCAGTGGTGTTTGAACCCGCAATCATCGGTTAAGATGCACGCGTTCTACGAAACCTATAACAGTTTGGTTTTGATTTCATTTCATTGTAAACTGCAAGTCACTCATCTACCATTAGCGCTAAAATGATTAAACTTCTTTTAAATATTTTTTTTAATATTAAATATACACAAATTAAATAATGTATACCACATTAGTTCAGTTAGAATTGGAGTATGTCTAAAACAATTTACTTTAATTTTGGTTATGTTTTTCATTTTTTTTCTTATACAGCCGTAGTACCGCTCTAACCGGACAGTAACTTTTTTTCGTTCTCTAAGATTAATTATTTCATAAATTGTAACAATTTAGTAAATTACAATCAAGAATCCTCTTTATTTTTCTGCACATCTACGGCTGGAGCTCTTCAAAATGAGACTATAACCGACTTTTTTATACGCAGCCATCGTCCCACAATCACTGGGACAAAATCGGATTACGCTATTAATATATATGTTTTGCAAGAAAACATTTATATATATTAAAAATAATATATTTCTGATATATGCCTCGATGACCAACTCCAGAGTGACTAGCCAACTATGCAGGACATAATAACTAACAGGTGCACTCTTCATTTCTCATTCAAACAATTCGATAGGACAGCAAATTCGACACGACCTAAGAGACAGGCACAGGCCATGTGTAATAGCGCTTAGATGCATAAGCGCATAAAATACAAAACGTTAGTGGAAAGGAATTGAGGTGGCAAAATTTTACTTTAGGAAAACGAGTTTTATAAATTTACATCTAAGCTTCATTTTCCAAAAGTTTGATATAGGCACTTTAGCTGTTCTTCTCCTCCACTGACAATGAGATACTTATTAATAGTATCATATTATTACTGTTACAAATAAAATTATTTGAAAAAGTTCAATAACCTGACAATACAGTTACAAAAGCAAATATTTACAAATTACAAATAAAAGATTATAATTATATTGTTTAAATTTCAACTCTATTACTTTACTTTAAGAGCTTGATTTGTATATAATACCTCAAAGGATTTAATTTTTATAGATTAAATAGAAAAACACATGTTGATAATGAGGTTGACTAAAGTTAAACAAAATTAATTGTTTAAATAAAATCTAAAAAAATAAATCTCCTTAACATTCAGGTAATTCAAGAACATTCTTTCAAAAACAATTGAACAACTAAGAAATTCAATATGAATGAGTTTCTTTTAAATTATTAAATGAGAAAAAAATAATTTCATTATTTGCCTCATACTTGTGTATTATTTAGCAACAGCAATTTCAATGTGCCTAACATGTATAATAAACTACCAGAGACTTAAGCCGAAACAAAATTTGTGAACAAAAAATGTTTCCATTTTAAATTTAAATTAAAGAATTCTTGCTTAAAAAACAATATACTGTACAAAAATTCTTAACAGACTAAACATAACTACAGCCCTTAAGAAGAAGGAATAGTTATCATAGGTTATTAATTTTTTTTTATTTGATTATTGCATTTAGTTCTTTTATGTTTTAAAATTGCATGACATGCCATGGTGCAATATTATGCTAAAGATTTTATAACAACCAACATTATAAACTACAATCTGCAAAAAAATAATTTAAAAAAAGGAGTTAAATTAATTATATATCTGTGATTGGAACAGGCATTCCAACCCATACTGAACATTAACAAGTTACTAACAATATGGATTAAGCTACAAAGAATACTATTAGATATGATAATATTATAAATTTGTTAACATAAATAAGCAGTTTCACTTTATAAATAGGACAATAAGCATTAATGATTACATATTTGTTTATACAACAATAATTACTTATTATGAACTTGAATGACCTTTGATAACAATTTTCGTATTTTAAATCTGTATTTAAATAATTTCTATGAACAAAGACATAAGCTAATGCTAAACAATAATATTAATTATAAATAACAACTTATCTACAATAAATTTGACCCGTAGATAAAGTTCAAATAATAAGTCCAGATGTGACCTCGTGATGTTCCACATTCTACCTTAAATCTTATAATTAAAAAAAATATATTCCATTATTTTAATCATGCAGATTATATATATTCTATTATACTAATTTCTAACACTTTAAATACAGAAAACTTGCATATTTATATTTATATATGTATATATAGAATAGCTGTATCAATCAATACTTTTTATATAAATTCTGCATACAATTTAAATAACACAATTATACAGTTGAATCAACATTAATTGTTTGTGCTAGATTAATACAAAAGCAATTACATAGAATCAGCATTTTAAGTTATGTATGTATCCTTTAAATATTATTTTTTTAATGATTGAAATTTAATTAACTATTACAATCGAAAGCAGATGTTGGGTTTTTTTTGTAAATTATGGAACTTTTTACTTGTTTCGGGCTGTAAAATTTGTTGCAAATTAAATATAATATTTAAAAAAAACTTACCAAGCGTAAAATGGTTCGTGCAGCTCTGCATAAGGTATATTTAGCAATCCTTTAACGGTATATACGCTGCTCCATTGCGGCGGAGTATCTAAAACAAAAGGATGTTAAAAAATAGCAATTGATGAAAATTTCAAAACATTCTTTTAGTAGTTACGAAGATTTTTTTTTTATTTACTCTAAAAAGCTTCCAAATTATTTACCTTTGTCCACATATCCTAATGTGGAACCGATGAAAATACATAAAAGCGTAAAAACAAACATTCTGAACAAGCGTTCACTTGAACCGCTTTAATCAGAATGACATGATTCAGATGATTGACATATATTTAACAATTGAATATTTTGAATTTTACTGAAGTTTTATTATGCACTGCGAAAATTACTTAAGGTGGAAGTATACTAGTCGCAGTATTCATTTTATTGTTAGAAATAAATTTAATAACATTTTTCTCTAGATCTTATATTAATAGAATAATAAATGTTACAAATTATCGAAATATGAGGATAAATTAAATTATAAAATAACCGATCAAATTATAAATAATCGACATGTTTCAAGGAAAAGTGCCTTACAAAGATATTCGACGGAAACGAAAGATTAATTCTCATCGAAGATCGTGTTTTTTAGATTATAAAAGTAATAATAATAATAATCAGAACTGTATTTTTATTTCATGCCTGCTTTAAATGTACCTAGACATCGATTCTTTCAATTGAAATATTTTAATGGAAAAAATAAGCACACCCAACTGAAAAATAGATGATCCTTACAAAGGAGGTACCTATTGCATTTGTGAAGAAAAAAAAACGACAATATCTTATGAAACTTCTACTCAAATAACAGTGTTCGTCAGAGATGCATAATCTCGTCAGTTGTGTCCAACATATACATATATTTTACAATGATTATTTTGTTACAAAATTTTAAAATTAAACATAGAATTACAACCAAAACGCAAGTGTGTAACTAGACTAAGTAAAATTTTAATAGCTTACAACGCATTTAAAATAAAACAAGGCTAAGCATACTAAATATGTGACTAAGCAAATTAGTCACATATATAGTAAATAAGTAATAAATTTTTTAAATTATAAAATCGAAATGTTGTTTACGTAAATACTTTTTAAATACCCTCTAGTAAAAATACCTATTTATACCATTTTATTAAAATGTCTATCCGTGAAAAATATAGTATTAATAGTATAGTATAGTAAATAAAAATAATCTAATTCTATGCAATAGAAATTAAATAATTAGCTGCTACTCTATGATTTTATGCCTTACACGAACGCTATACTTCACAACCCTCGGTATTATTTTAATGTTCTTTTTTTTTAAGTGAGTTTATAAAGTAGCATCCCTAATTTGCTCATACTTTAAAGATACAGTGAACATCATCACTGTATACTTTAGATAATTGATATTAACATCTTTAAAGAAATAAGGATGTTAGAAAGTTAGTTTGTTTATTTGAAACTAAAGTTTTATTCCAATTTATTTCATATGGCTTTTATAATCATGTTATTTGTTGTACTACAAATATTTCTGAAAATTTATAGTAGTAATGGCAACATTGACTATTTCATTGTTTTGTTTGACGTCTATATGTCAAATTGCTGAAATTACAAATTGCCTGAGGTCTCTAATTGCGGTATTTCTATTTGTATGAATTAAATAAATTTATATAAAACAAATGAAAGGATGTAAGTTATTAAGTGAGAAATAATTTAGTATAACGTCACGTTATCTACGGATTAATATCAAGAAAAATGAGTAAAAAACCAATATCATTCGGCAAAATTAGCTTTAACATCAACAGAACCTCATCACACGATACTTGCGATGGATCAACCTCAGGTTTTGGCACATTCGGTCGCACGCCGATCCAAGAACAGAAGGATATCGAAGAGATCGCTGAAGACCTGGAAAGCCAGCACGTTCAACAAGTGATGGGAATCAAAAATTTCGGTAAGAAAGCCAAAAACTTCGACGTTGAAGAAATGATGAAACAAGCGAAAATTGCAGCCCAAGAAGCGAATAAAAAGAAGATTGAAACAATAGTATCGAGTAATTCAGAGGAGAAAACTTACACAGCTACTGCAGCACCCAGTCTACAGCAGGAAGATTCAAACGATGAGCATGATCTGATAGGGCCACCAATACCTTCAAGTCTACCATTAAAAAAGTCTGTTAAAAATAAAGATGAAGGGAAGGATGATAAAACTAAAGGTGATGAAGACAGTTATGATGAGCTCAGTGGTTCAGATGATGAAGAACTAACCTTGGAAAATCGAATACCAAATACACACGAGGTTAGTTAAAAACATTATATTTAATACAAGAACATGATGTTTATACCAGTCACAACAAAAGTCCAAATTTAAAGCAATACACACCTTTTTATAAAAAATTTTTTGCATTAACAGCCTGTAAATTTCCCTATGCTGGGCTAAAAGACCTCTCCTATTTGAGGAGGAGGTTTGGAGCATATTCCACCACACTGCTCCAATGCGGGTTGGTGGATACACATGTGGCAGACACATGCAGGTTTCCACACAATGTTTTCCTTCACCGCCGAGCACGAGATGAATTATAAACACAAATTAAGTACGTGAAAATTCAGTGGTGCTTGCCTGGGTTTGAACCCGCAATTATCGGTTAAGATACACGCATTCTAACCACTGGGCCATCTCGGCTCTTTTATATAATTCTACTATATTCTAAAACCTCGGAAACATGTGTATCTTTTGGAATCAGTATAATGTATATAGATAAGATACAAAGCCTCTAGAGCTAAAAATTTGTTCTTTATGATGTATGTAGGCAGTTGATTGCAAATGGGCCACCTTGTAATTGGTCACCATCAGCCATAGACAATGGTGGTGACTATATTATCCATTCCTAACCATCGCCAATGTGCCACCAACCTAAAGAACTAAGCCATTATTTCCCTTGTGCCTGTAATTACATTGGCTCACTCACCCTTCAAACTGGAACACAACAATTCTGAGTAATGCTTTAGTGGTAGAATATCTATAGATGAGTGGGTGGTACCTAACCAGACGGTCTTGCACAAATCCCTCAACAACAACAAGACATCTTTACAGTTATAACAAATTATATTTATAAGTAAGCTAGAATACTAATTAGATAAAGATTGTTGGTTAAAATGCAGGAATGCACTGTATTTTCATGTATCTATCATCTAGTGCTTGGCGATGTCTGATCTCTAGTGATGTATGTATGATTTAATCTTAACTAATATGATAATTGTCACTGTGAGTTTAATTATTGGATCGCTATAGAATTTGCCTTCATGTCGTTAGGGATACAGAAAAGAATATAGAGAAACAATAGCCTGTTCATAAAGCCTCCCCCCCCCCCCCCCCCTCTGATCCTACTTAGACGCGGGCGGAAACTTTTTTAAAGAAACATTATAAAGTTGTTGACTTTAAATTTGTTTTTGGCTGCTGTCACTTATGGAAAACTTACTCGCATAGTTACACTGATATGCAACAAGTAATGCGTTGTCAGCGTCTGTGATAATTGTTTACAAAACATTAAAGTAGTGCACAGCATTAAAATAGTTAAAATGTTACATAAATTATCCCTACTAATATTATAAATGTGAAAGTTACTCTATTTGTTACCTATTCATGCGTAAACATCTAAACAGGTTTTGATGAAGTTTAGTACGGCGGAAACTTAAGCCTCAGGCTTTTTTAAATTCACATTGGTGAATGGAGGGGTGATGTTTTGTGTGCTGAAATGTTTTATAAATTTCGCGCTGGCAAAGCCGCGGGTTTTTCAAAAGCATACTTTTTAAAAAGGTCAAGACCTGATTTAAAGGACTGAGTCACGAAAGAGTAACAAGGCTCATACTTTTACTAAATAAATTGAACAGCTGGGTTCTTCAAAAATAATTTAATTAAATAATTGAATTATTGATGGATCTTTGTAGACGGTTAACTAGTATTGTCGCCCGTGGCTTCAGCGCCCGCGCTGCTTGGAGTTCAAGCTAACTTCATACCAAATATCATCAAATACGGTTCAGGGATTTCACCGTGAGGAACAGACAGAGTTAGATAGACAGATAAAGTTTACGCATCAGAATTCGAAAGTAACATATTTGTTTAAAATAATTTCTGCTAGCTATGCCCCTCCCAAAATCCGGCCCTGGGAAGTGTCATTGTTGTATATTTAGTATCTAGCATCGTGGACGCACTTTTATACCGGAATCATGATACTGCATAAGTATTTCCTCTAATTTACACTAAAATATATCTAAGGGCTATGTTATAGTGGAATCTGTTAAAACGTTGAAAATGCCAAACGACTAAAAGAAGATTATGATACAATTTAGATTAAGAATCACAATACATTAAATAGAAATAAAAAGTTCTATACTTTTTAAATAATTAGAAAATTTATTAACTAATAAAATTAAATTGTAATCATGAAAAGTATAATTATTGCGGTTATTATACAGGCTACGTTTTATATTCCAGGTGGAAATGCTCCATGGCACCAAAGCTGTAGTGGCCGTTGCTGTGGACCCTTCAGGTGCTCGACTTGCAACTGGATCGGTTGACTACGACGTCTCATTTTGGGATTTCGCTGGTAAGACAAAAATCCCTCATATCTTGATCAAAATGTATTCTCTATTAGAACACAGGTGCCATATCGATACTCTCAAACTTATAATACAAAACGAACGAAGAGTTCAGGCAAAGCACCAACGCTTTTGCGTACTTCCTGCCATTTCAAAATTTCGTTTAGGTACGGAGAATTCCTTGACTGTTCTGTTGTTTTTTTTGGCGTAAGTCGAGTTTTGATAACACATGTGTTTATGTATCATAGTTTAGCAGACTGGCAAATACCTGACCCCGACCCAGAATACAAAACCTGATGGTAATGTATTCTGGGAACCTTGGGAATCAAGATGTGACTTTCCTTGAGCCTCACTCTACAACACAACAATACAAAGTATTGCTGTTTGGCGGTAGTATATAAAAAATGCACTGCTGTACTTCGACTTAAGGAACTGCCTTAATCGTCTGCAACAGACAGAAGTAATCAGGGATTAATTCAAATTATATATTTTTCCAGGAATGGATGCATCCATGCGGTCTTTTAGAACGCTTCAGCCTTGTGAGAATCATCCAATTAAGGCTCTGCAATATTCAGCAACCGGTGACTCCATTTTAGTCGTCAGCGGTGCCGCCCAGGCTAAGGTGCTGGACAGAGACGGCTTCGAAGTGCTTGAATGTGTCAAGGGAGATCAGTATATCAATGATATGGCCAAGTAAGGATTTTCAATTTAGTATAATATATTGACCACTGTTTTTCTGTTTATATTACAAAAGCCTATTCAAATGATAAAAGGAGTTATGCTAAACAAACCTAAATTATCTGTTCCATACGATTTGCTAATAGGTCACCTCATTATAAACTACAGACAGTTCCATTTCTAGTGGGTACCACCCGTTCATCATATATTCTACCGTCAAGCAGCAATATTTTATGTTGTTGTGTTTCGGTTTAAAGGGTGAGTGAGCCAGTGTAACTACAGGCACAAGGGACGTAATAACTTAGTGTTGGTGACGCATTGGAGATATAAGAAATGATGAAAAATTAAACAAAATTGGGCAGTGGTGACCACACACCATCAGGTAGCCCATTTGCCCGACCTATTTCATAAAAGAAAGTTCTTGATTAATATATTATTTATAGTACAGCCTTATTCCACTATAATTTTACTTCCAAATTTCCGATACCAAACTTCGTCGTCTTCGCAATTTCATAAGAAATATCAAAATTTGTTCAAAATGTCGATCAATTATAGAACTACTTCCACAACTCAATATCGAAATTGTTTATTAGTCTTTTCTCTTCCTTTGGTTGGAATAAGCAATTCATTTAAGTTATAGCATACCAAAAACGTTCCGTGCTCTTTATTTTATATTTTCACTAGTTGAGCCTGCGGCTCGCGCATAATTTATAAAACTTTACCGTTAACCACACATTTTAACCCCTCGAGGTTTGAATTTAAAAATGTAGCAAGTATCCCCGAGACTCCCAACTATGTCCATAATAAGTGTCTATCTAAATCGGTTGAGTAGTTTAAGTATAAAGATGTAACAGACACAGTTACATTCGCATTTATAATATTAGTGCAGATCTTTGGCGTTATTTTTAAATATTAAACACTCATTTCTCTCTTTTTGACATAATTTATTTGAATTTCAAAAAAAATTTTCGAAATTCGACCATAACATTATTGTAAAATTTAAGGAAGACGTGAATTTGCATGCTGCGAACGTGTTTTTTTCTATTCTTATTTTCAATTACTTTTAATACGCTAAAGGTCGTCAAGCACGAAATAAACACAAAAGATGAGAAAATGTATGGCTTTTTAAAAAGATACTGAATTGTTTTGCCTTTGCCTATTTATATATAGATATTTATGTACATAATGAAACTTCCTACGAGTTTTATAAATATATTTTTCTTTTCAAGAACCAAAGGACACACAGCTACACTTAATAGCGGCTGTTGGCACCCACAAATCCGAGAGGAGTTCATGACCTGCTCCCAAGACGGAACCCTCAGACTATGGCTCACAGAGAACCCCAAACAGCACAAATCAGTCATCAAACCACGACAGTTGGGAGGCTTGAAGACTAACCCGACTTCCTGCGCCTTTTCGAGAGATGGCAACACTGTCGCGTGCGGATGTTACGATGGTTCCATACAAATGTGGGACCATAGGAAGAATTTCGTCAACACCACTTCTTTGCTACGCGACGCACACCAGAAACAATCAGAAATATCCTCCATTTCCTTCTCCTATCTTGGTTCGCTTTTGGTCAGTCGGGGGAACGACGATACAATGAAAATATGGGACTTGCGTAACTTCAAGAAGCCGGTGAATGTTTTTGGGGACCTGTTCTCGAGGTACGAGCAGACGGACTGCAGTTTCAGTCCGGACGATACAATGGTGTTCACCGGCGAGTCCTTACAGAGGAACCAGGATGTGGGCAGATTAGTATTCTTCAACGCGAAGACGTTTGAACAAGTGACGCAAATCGATGTTGCCAAATCGCACGTCATAAAAGCAGTCTGGCACGCCAAGCTGAACCAGATATTCGTTGGCTGTGGAAATGGCATTGTCAAATGTTATTATGATAATAAGAGAAGCCTGCGTGGGGCGAAACTTTGTATCGTGAAGACACATAGGAAAAAACAGTCCATGGAAGTCGTCAGCTCACAGCAAATCATAACTCCACACGCGTTACCGCTGTTCAGGCAAGAGAAATTGCGAACGAGCAAGAAGAAAATGGAGAAAGACAGATTGGATCCCGTCAAGTCTAGACGACCGGATCTGCCGATAACATCCGGACAAGGGGGACGAGTCGCTGCCTCTGGAAGCACCCTAAGTTCCTTCGTGATCAGAAATCTCGGTTTGAGCAAACGAGTCGACGATGAACAGGATCCGAGGGAGGCTATATTGAAATACGCGAAGGAGGCTGAAGAGAATCCGTTCTGGGTGGCCCCTGCGTATAAGAAAACTCAACCGATGCCGATATTTCAGGACGGGGATGAGGGACCATCGGATCCTAAAAAGCAAAAGTCTTCGGAGGGCTGAAGTTTGTTAAAGACCACACTTATCACAAACGGTACCTGAATTTTTTGACAGGCCTTAAAATATTTAGATTTATTAAAGACTAAAACGATATCATAATAAATATTTTCCCTATTTCAATATTATAGTTCATACCACGAGTCGAATTCCTAGGGAGCAAAATACTCGTACCTCATTGGTCGCTTGGGATCAGCGAGACGAATCCTTCGTGTAAGGCAATCCTAAGTAATGATTTGACCAATGATGACACTAGAGCAAGTTCATTTGTGAGCTCGTTTCGTGGAATGGATTCTAGATCATTGTAATATACTAATCTTCTTTGGATATTCGTAATAAATATTAGTAACTGCCCCACAAATTTCTATGACGTTTTCTCGGGGGCTTACGAACATGACCGAAATAACAATTTTATGAAAAACTCATATTTATATAAGTGTAATTTGCGATTGAGATATATTTTAAATAAAAACTAGTCGTCGGCCGCAGTGGAAATCTCAACGGAGACCAGACCACTACGCAGGATGTGATAGTGCACAAGTCTGTGCGCAAACACAGGTGTAATCTATAGAGATTAAGCAAACAGTACTCGTATTGTTGTGTTCCGGTTTGAAGGGTGAGTGAGCCAGTGTAACTAAAGGCACAACGGACATAACATCTTAGTTCCTAGTGTTGGTGGCGCATTGGCGATTTAAGGAATGGCTAATAATTTATACAGCGCCATTGTCTATGGGTAGTGGTGACCACTTACCATCAGGTGGCCCATATGCTCGTCCGCTAATATCATAAAAAAAAATCCGCTGAGACGGCAGATTTTTTTTCTATAGAAAAACCCAATATTTTGTTATCGTTATGAAATCTATACTATGGAAATATTATTTTTTTTTTATGTGATTTTCCAAGCAAAGAACATCCAATGGTGTTGATTTCATCGCACATAATCTCCTAAGCTATTTTAACAGAATTTAAACACGAATCATTTTTTAAACCCGCATATGAGAAAGAGTTCTGTTAAATTAGTTTAGTATATCAAAATCATTCTTAAAAGTTCAAACTATAACCTCTTGTTTTTAAAAACAGTACTCAAAGCCAGATTAATTGAATAACTCTGAATTTTCATTGGTTGATGGCGTCAAGGACGCAATGGGCGACCAATGAGTGAGATGCATTTAACCGAGACTAATTAATGTGATTGGTTCAGTACAAAGACTTGCACCAAAATTTAAGGGTAGGGGTTGAATAAGGATATTTGGGTTCCTTTATATATTTATGTAGCATATTAAATTTAGATAAAGTCTAAAATTAAAATAAATTTCTCTCAGACATATAAATAATATGAATTTTATTTGTAAATATAATAAGTGTTTAAGAATAAAATTCAGTTAAATATGTTTTGTTTTTATTTCTATTCCTAATTGTATGACTTAATTATATATATAACGAACATTACGCGCGGGCTGCTATGCTTTCGTGCGCTGGATTTGATTGATCGGCAAATGGATTGATCGGAGATCTAGCGGAGTTCTGCAAAATAAAACATAGAATTAACACTAGAATATTCTACTATGTTTGAAAAAGTACTTCAAAATGTTGATTTTCCTTAAAAAAGCCACAATAATATAGTTCGGCAAAATAAACACGTTTTCTTGCCATGATATTAAATTTTAATCCTTTTCTGTCCCCGCAAAAACGCTGTCAGACATTTTGGTGACGTAATATTGGTAAAAACAACAGTTGTGTATCTACGACCAGCACGCATTCAACGTTACCAGCTATATGTAAATATTTGGTGTTTTTGGGAAAATAACGAATTACAAACACTATCGTTGGAGTGTAACGTGTAACTAGATTAAATTTCCACAAATTTCCATTAAAACTCCAGAAAAGTTGTTTATCAAAGTGCCAGATGATATTGAAATGACAGTTTTTTCCTATGACCTCACACGGTGGCGGCTCGTGTTGTCGCTAGCTCTCTGTAAGCAATACTATTGACACTATCGTTAGTCCAAAACTATCGATAGTTTGGATTAAAAGTTTTTGCAATACTATCGATAGTATTGCTCATGGGGAGCTTGCGATACTATCGATAGGTTCGACACATGACAACACTATCGATAGACTATCGATAGTGGACTATCGATATGCAACACTAGGGCCTGTCTCCAGGCAGTTCCAAATAGTAAATAATCATCGTAAACAAAAGTTGTTAATATAAAACACATTCCGCCGAATTGATATTCTGCTATTTATTTATAGATCTGAGTTTAATTTCGGAACTCGTGGTAGATTTTTAACAATAAATAAACCAATGTATCATTTCTATATTTTTAAGTGTATTTATAGTTTTACCTCTTTTCTAGTAGCCAGGGAAAATATAAATAAAGCTGTTTATTATATAACATGACTAGCTACTTGTCCTTCATCCGGATACAATAAGGGTAACAACTTTAAGATTGATGAACGGACATGACAAAAAAAACTCCTTGTTTTTTCCGACTTAGGAACATGAAATCCTCGACTTTTCTCTACTTTAATATGCTTGTATTATTATTACATACATATAAACTTTCCTCTTGAATCGTACAGACGGCGGGAAGTGACTTTGTTTTCTACTATGTAGAGATTTCACTTTTCTTCTTAAATAAATAAATAAATATTGGACAACATCACATACATCACTCTGATCCCAATGTAAGTAGCTAAAGCACTTGTGTTATGGAAAATCAGAAGTAACGACGGTACCACAAACACCCAGACCCAAGACAACATAGAAAATTAATGAACTTTTTCTACATCGACTCGGCCGGGAATCGAAACCGGGACCTCGGAGTAGCGTACCCATGAAAACCGGTGTACACACTACTCGACCACGGAGGTCGTCAAAGATCTATCTCCTTCGCTATACTCTTAAACTTTTCCTATATGTAAAGAGCATACTGATTCATTTATCTTACCAATTTCTTAGCTCTCTCGGTTAGAATTGAGAAGGCGAAATGGTTGAGGATGACTCCAGTCGGCAACGCCACCCCTTGGAATCTATACAATTTCTTCACTTCGCTGTCAGGGGAACCTAAATATAAAAAAAATAAAAATTAGCTATGGTAAGAGTTTGCTTGTCTTTGGTTAGCTAAGACTTATTGCATCCAATAATAATTCAACTCCCAAAATAAATTCTTCCAATAAGAAACCAGGTCAGTTCGCACTGTTTGCCTTTGAAATAATTGAAATTAAGAAAAAAATATATTGTTAATGTTTTATTTATCTCAATAGGAAAATTGTAATTACTTTTAGTTAAAATTACAATAAAATTATTCCGCTTAAAATAATTTTAGCTTAAATTATTGAAATTGTAATAATGTCACTTTTGTTCGTTTCGCAATCATTCCTTCCCAAAAATAAATCCTTAGCCCAGCGTTGGGATATGGATACCACTTTACATTTACGTAGCTATACCGTAAACTATCGTCCAATTAAAAGGTTGCGATGTTGGCAGGTGGGGGGGTCGTGCTCGTCATGAAGTGGTGGCTAATGTTACACTCATCTGGATGTTTCGTCTCGGTCAGCTGTCAGCCTAGTACGCTCATGTAACGGTCCGCTCACCACAGATATAATTTTGTCAGTCCATCGTAGTCATAGGTTTTGCGCTAAGTTTGGTCAATATTTTACCAGTTTAATTTACGGTACCGAAATAATTTCGTTTTATCCGATTGTTTCAGTTACAAAGATATACAATATTAAGAAATTTTAAAAGAGAAAATAAAACAAGGTAACAGCTTACTTTATTTGTAGGCTATTATTTCTTCGAAGGCCAATTTCCCGTTTGTACACCACTACCACCTACCATCAGGTGGAGAGGAGTCATATACCTACTCGGATAATTTAAAATATATACGTACGCAATAGTTTTGGTCACGGTTAGGGAGCTCCATAGCATCCGTGTGGGGACTCACCGGTGAGGGCGTGCACGGAGGTGACGGCGACGCGACCGATCTGCGCCGTGTTGCTGATCAGCGGGCCCTTCGATATGTCCACGAACTTGTCCACTTTGTACAGCGACACTTTGCCTGGAAAATATTTACATATATAGGGTACCTTTAGCCTGCATGTTTTTGTTACCATTGATCCCCACCGCCCAGAGACATGGCATTATGAGGAATATGCACCACCAACCTTGGGAATTAACATATGTCCCTTGTTACATTGACCTAAACCTATACCTGGTGTTACATTGATTCACTCACCCTTCGAACCAGAATACCACAATTTCGGAAAAACCGCCGAACGCTGGTTCCACAGAGTGGTTGTGCGAGGCAGAAAATGTCTTAAAAATCGCGCTGTTGTGGATTTTCGGACATGTAGGTGTACGGGTGAAACTTAGAATTTTGACGAGATGTCCAAAGGTGAAATTCATCTGCCGGGATTGATCCAAACAATTCCTCGCAACATTCCCCGTGGAAAATTCGGTAGAAGATGCAGAGTGATCCAATCCAAATCTCTACGCAAAGCCAAAGGATCAGAAAGGGCTTGATCGCCGATAATTCGAGCCGCTCTACGTTGGATACGGTCAAATGGAAGGAGCTGGTACTGGGGAGCACCCGCCCAGAGGTGAGAGCAATACTTCATGTGAGGCCGAATTTGTGCCTTGTAGAGTCTTAGACGATGGGCCGACGTGAAATACTGTCTTGCCTTGCTGAGCACACCGAGCTTTATTGATGCCAATTTGGGTTTGCCTTCCAATTGACCGCGGAACAGAACGAGGCTCGAAATACCAACGCCAAGTATTCCGATACTAGCTGTGGCGGCTATCGGAATGTTCTCAAATCGTGGAGATACGACGAATGGTGTTTTTTTAGCGTCTACTACTATTCAGACAGGTTTGCACGAAGCCCTACCACCCTACCAAAAGTAAAAAAATTCATGATCACTCACCGGTAGCCTTCGCAATACTCGGTATCTGCTTAGCCTTATGCTGGTTATCAACAAACATCTCCAACGCAAGCTCCTGGGATACATCAAGGCGTTCGATGGGCAGCTGCTTCCGACACAGCTGGACGTATTCCGCACTGAGGGTGTGCAGCTCCTGGGGGGTTGGCTTCCAATCGGGCAGGGTTGGAAGGTCAATATCGTATATGAACGAACCACTTCTTACTGAAAAAGGTATAATATGCATTCGCTATAGACGGTTAAACAACTTTGACCTTGAAATGACGCGATATCATTGGTCGAGATGTAAAGTCAATGGTATTCACAATTTAGTCGTATAATAATGTTATCAGAGCTATCATAATGTTATCGAATTGAATAATAACGCTATAATAACGTTATCGAATTGAATACAAAAGCACTCACTGTCTGGTCCCGGGAAGCTGTGTAAGTGCACGGGCACGGAGTCCTTGAAGGCGACGGTGGCGCACGCGCCGAGCACGAGCGAGCACGTGCGCCAGAACGCCTTGTTCACTTGCTGCGGCTCCGCTATGTTGAACCTTTGTAACTGTTGCAGTTTCATGTATTAAACACAAACTTTATATTTATTTGGTATATTTTGCAATGATAATTTCGTATGGGAGAGTAAACCGTTTCGTTACGTAACGCGTTACGGCGTCAGTCTGTCGGGCTTCCCTTTTTCTTACGTATACGGCAGCGGTAGACAGGCTATGTATTTCGGACAGACGCTTATATTATTATTATTATTTTAAACTCCTTTGCAAAAAAAACTGGCACTTTTGGTGTATTCGAGTACTTTTAGTATTAGCAGTTGCAAAAAGGATTTGATGCAACAAAATAAAATAAATATTATTTAAAGATGTAAAAGCACTTCTGTTTGGTAATTAAATCAATTTTAAATTGTTTTATTTAGATTTTAAGGAGATTACTCATTTTGACAAAAAAATAAGGTTACTTCAATTGACTTTCTCCTTTATTTACTAAAAGTTACAAACAATAAACTAACATGAATATCGAGTGTGGCCTCCTCTAGCTGAAACAACTGCTGCAATTCTTCGTGGCATGCTTTGGATGAAGTTTTTTATGAGTTTTTGGGGCGGCCTATTTTATATTACAATATAAATATATTGCCTATACATAGTCTTGAAACTATACAATATATTACAAAACTAAAGAATTGACTCACTTCTAATGTGCAGTTCTCTGTCAGAGGTCTGTGCATATCCCAGTACACTGTTCCATCGAGCAATGCTAACGCACTGGACTCTGTATGCCATTCTCCCAAATCTGAAACAAAGTCCATCAAGGGTATGTTTTTATCTGCACCGGAGGTCAGTTTATAATTTGAAAATCAATAAATGTAATGCTGCTATATTGGATAAAGGCATTTGTTTTGATTACTCACGTCTTGCACAGTCATAAGGTGTTGATATATCTTTATTCATAATCAACGTGCAGTCGTTGGGAACCCCTTTGTAGTTAACTTCGATTTTCTCTATTCTCCCAATGTTCTCAAGTTGCCGCTTCTTCTCTAAATCGAAGAGATGATGACGACGATCAATCGCCTCTTTTGTGCTTATACATCCTAAAACCGAGATACTTTTAAAATTTGATGATCTAAAACATTGTTTTTTATAATTATTAGTTCTAAGGATAAAACCGCGGGTGACCCGTGTGCCCTTAGAACGCAGTAAAAATTTATATATAAAATTTTAGTGCACACAATATAGTTACAATAGTACATAAAGCAATGTATAAAATATGCTTAAGGTAAAAAAAAAACTTTGTTTATAAATGAACCTAAAATACTACAAATACAAATGATTTATTTATCCACTCACTGATAGCAGGCAAGCCTTTTGAATTATGACTTAGTAAAAGTGTTTTTGATAAAGATAACGCACGCTGCTTCATCTTGTTTTTTTTTTAAATCCCTATATTATTTAATTACTTCAACAATATTTAAAAACAAATAATTTTAGGTTATGCGGAAGACATATTTTACAAATGTCATATAGAAATGACATTTACCTTACAGTGTTATCTGTTGCTTTTTACTATATAATTAGGCTATTTAACAATGCGAAAATTAAAGGGTCAATTATTGTATCAGTATATATATAAAAACCAGGCAAATAGCCTATTATATTCATGAATTATTTACTTTATTGTATTCATTATATACAAGTAAAATCTAAAATAGCTACTGTACAAATAATTATCGCGTGGTGGAAAAATGGTGACTTGCAGCATTTCCCTGTTGAATCGCAAAAAAGATATAACTATCCGGATAATAAATATAAATATTATGGTACCGTTTTTTCAATTTAAAAATGAAGTAGAGTAGTTAGTTATGTTTTTTAAAAATTGACAAAATATAACAATGTTACGTAAAACTGTTTGCTTGTAATTAACTGCTAGATATAACCATTATTATTAGAATTATATCTATACTTATTTCAATACTAGAAAATCAAAGTATAAATTACATGGTTACAATTATTACAGATATAATTGAAATAAACACTTTAAAATTATATATCTATTGGAATTGATGCACATAAACAGGTCTTAATAAATTTTAATAATTTTTTCATGAACTTTCAATAACATACATAACATAATCAGCCTGTAAATTTCCCACAGCTGGGCTAAGGCCTCTCCCGTTGAGGAGAAAGTATGGAGCATATTCCACCACGCTGCTCCAATGCGGGTGGTTGGTGGAATACACATGTGGCAGAATTTCATTGAAATTAGACACATGCAGACACCTCACGATGTTTTCCTTCACCGCCGAGCACGAGATGAATTATAAACACAAATTAAGCACATGACAATTCAGTGGTGCCTGCCTGAGTTTGAGCCCGAAATCATCGGTTAAGATGCACGCGTTCTAACCACTGGGCTATCTCAGCTAAACTTCCAATACAATATTTTAATACATTTTTGCTTAATATTTAGATAATGATATTCTAGGTTTTTCATCACCTAATTTTTAAAATTCTATTTTAAAGGTATATAAAGCAATTCAACGATTATAATAGTGTACATGCTATCTTTATTTAAATATATAAAATGTATATTTTATTTAAAATTATGAGTACAGTATAGGATTTAGGAATATATTCAAATAAAATGAAAAAAAATAAAACATTTTTTATTTACAAATTTAATAAAACATTAACCAACCATAGTTCTCTTTCTACCTCTAGCCCTAACATCCTCATACTTAACTATAATTTCTTTAATGTTATTCTTACTGAAACTCTTATAGGCATCAAATATTTTATCGAATAAGTCAGGATAATCATTATGAGTACTAATAAGAGCTCGTTCCAGCACATATAAATCAACTCCTTTATCTTCAGTACTTGAATCGATAAATGACAATCCAAAGTCTATCATAACTATTTCAACATTGTCATGACAAAGCCATTTTGAATCATTGACTACGTTAGTAGGACTTTTTTCTATGAGTAACATGTTTGATGTAGTCAAATCCCCATGTATAATGTTATTGTCATGTAATTTTCGGACCGTCTGACCGATTTTACTAGCATACACATCTAAGCTGTTTGTAGTAACATCTTTGCTACTATTTAATTTAGAAAAAATGATTATAAAGTCCTTAACAGTAATACTGTTTTGGAAATGTTCCATATATATGCGTCTACGATCGAAATCCACCAGATACAACGTTGGCGTCCTTATTCCTGCTGTTTTACATCGTACAATCGATCTTGCTTCGTTTTTTATCCTCTCTTTGGTTATAGTAAGATCCAGGTCCGGGTGTCGATAGTTTTTCTTGAATCTCTCCTTAATAAGCGTAGGTTTTCCCAGATAATTACAGATATACAACTTCGCTTCGGCTCCTTGTTTCAATATTTTATAGTCTTCGCTCATATTGGAAATGTTATAACCTAAAAAGTTTTACTACTGTATGTACTGTATGTAACTTTGAATATTCTGTGAACATACGTATGAGACTAAAAAAATATTTGTTGTAAGATGTTGATTATTTAAATATGTCTACTAATAAACAATATTTAAAACAAGTCTTGTTTATTTATATTTTGACATAAATTTGACAATTGATACATGACAAACTCAACAACATTTTGAAATATAGATAATAAATATTTTGTTTAATGAAAATATTTTATTCGATTTTACTACAAAAACTTTATTTAAAAGAAAGTTTATTTTATATATTAATTCAGTTCCGATTTATAGTAGTAGATAGAAATAAGATTTAAGTGTCTACTTATGCTTAAAAAGGAACGTCCATACGAGGACAATAAAATCGCCTTATACGAACCGTACTTTACATTCACTCCCATTTGCCCTACCTATACCAACTTTCTATACATAGTATGAGTTTATGAGTATTTCACTTGCTGGAGAGCAGGGGAGGCTGTGTGGGCGTCTGAATTTGTTGCACCCGTGCCGGCAGTCGGCACGACGTACAATCCGAACGATTAATTCCACTAAATTGTTTGATGGAAACAGTGATTTACCGGAACTCTTAATCATTTAGTGACTAAATTTGATTACGATAAACGATTAAGAACCGAAATATTTGGGTGTATTAAAAAATAAAACCTCTTTGAGTGTATACTTTTTGGTGTGTTTAATTTTTTTAAGTGAAAATGTCTGTGGAAGGTATGGAATACGACAATATTGTGCAGAATGGGCCTAAAAAAGTAAGTCCTTTTTTTACATTTTTTATTTTTAACTTATAACTTTTTTATTTGTAGTCTACTCACTACTGTATTGGTTCTTAGTCATGGCATGCCGTGTCGCGCCGTATTGATAGCGAGGGGGTGAAGTGGCGTACTATAGAAATGTCTGGGTGCATTTGAGTAGATATAGGAATGCAGGCACGCCTTTAGTTAGCTAATGTGATTTCCGTCTGATGTGTCTGGAAGATGAGTAATACTTATTTTTGTAACTTACTTTCCTCATAACTTAAAATTTTTAAATAAGCCTCATTCCAATAAGAATCAGATATGATTTGATTTTACTGTAACTTGTTTGCATAATTACAGCCTCGTACATATTATATTAGTTTAAAGAGTTAAAACATCAATTAAAAAATATATACACTTACCTAATTTAAAATACCTATTCTGTGATTTGCTTAAAAATACCTAAATATAATTTGTAACATGTATAAATAATCGAAAACAAATTATTTACATGCTGAATAGTAAAAATATTTACTATTCTGGTATAAAATATCTACTTAACACATATTATTATTTTTTTTAAATCAGTTGTACATCGTGTGCCTATTTTAAATTAAAAAAAAAATCGTAATAGTCGTTTAGGGGTAGAAAACTGGGAAATATCCGTCATTTATTCTGTAGGTATACATTACTCGATGCATTGGTTTATTGTAAAACGATTTTCATTATGCTTATTTTACGGAATAGAGTTGGACATAGGCGGTTTCGCATCAGTTCAAAGTAAAAATTAAACCCATGAATGTGAATTAAGAGTGGGAAATTAGGGGATAATATTATGTCACTTATCGTACATATCGGTTACTTTGCCGATTATAAATTGATTTTTATTAATCTATTTAAGACGAATAGATAGAAGATTATACTTTGATGGTTGTAGGACTTTCGTATAATACAAAAGAAAAGTAAAACACCGGTAAAAATGGTAACGTACGGCAAATATACACAAAATAATGTTATTATTAAATAATTAATGAAAGGCTAGCGCTATAGGTTGCTTTTTTTTTGTTTTTACTCAGTAATCCAATTCCAACGTATCCAGTACGACAAACATTTTACGCTGAATATACGTTTTCATTACCTACTTAAGTTAATTAAAAAAATAACGCTTTCTCTATAATGTTTGGGTATGATAATCAGAAAAAATTACAACTAACCTTTTTGAATAACTAGGGTATTCGAATCGATTTTCTTTATAAAAAGTAAGGTATTGAATACCTATAATAATTATTATGTACGGTTCTATCATTTTAAGACACCACTTAGAATATTATGTCCTACTTGACTTTTTATCTTTGTACAAAGTAATGATATCTACATAATATAGTTATTATATTTTTTTTGTTCGTTAAATAATAAAACGGTTAAATTATCTTTTTATAAAAAGTAAAAGTAACATAGTCCGATTAAAAGGCTTACCAACAGAACTTACCTCTGTTTACATTAAAAGTATGATAATATCTTTAATTATTAAAAATATTACGTATCTTTCTTAATGAGTAATTAAGGTGAAAGCGAGGTAAAAAATATGAAATTATTCAAATTAGTATTTTTTCCCACCAAAACAAGCATGGGAGCTATGAAATTATAACAGTTATTTCTTTGAGCATTTTATTAGCGAAACGGTATAAGAACAATGGCGCGACCGAGATCAACAAATATGTCCGTTAGTTACGGATATTTTCACCAATATAAACGCAGGCATAAATTTTTGAATTATCCAAGTCATGCATTAAGTGGAACAGTTCCTAACGGTCAGTATTTAAAAAATAAAAAATAATAATGTGCCAGATTAATAAACCTATATATTTTTAAAAGTTGTGCCGTATTCATAGTGCGTTCGGTCGTTTTTTTTTTTTTATATAACATGGTCCAATCTCGTAGAGCATAAAATGTGTTTAGTTTACTTTCAATGTTGCATACTATATTATAATTGCGGTAATACTAATTTGAGATTTAATGATGGGATAGAAGACAAAAGACAGACAAGGCAGCGTGGGACAGCTAATACGAAATATATACATACAATAACTTTTTAACTATACATTAAGAATAGAATCATTATGCTAATCGGAAGTCTGTTCGTCGACCCATGACTATTATATGTGAAGTCATTGATGCTTTTCTATAGTATTTTTTTTTTATAGATAAAAATTAACAAGAGAAATTATTTATTATTTCTGGCCATTATTGTGTTAAGATAAGTTAATTAAATAAAACTAAACCTAATTAATGTCGCACCTAATTGGATTCAAGCCAAAATCATAATTGTATTATTGACTCATGTTTTTTTTCTCTCAAATGTTGTTCGTACTTTCAAAACCAAATAAATTTCAAGGGTTTGGACTGAATTTGTTATTTAAACAACAATAAAGGGCGCCACAATTACCGTAATTATTTTAAAAGTGTATATTAGCCGTTAATCAAAATATTCTTTATTCAAGAGGTTAATAGGCTCATAAAAGCACTTTTGAATCTTCATGTTACAGTATTGAATTAAATGTAAAGCGATTATATTATGATAAGTCTTGTTGATTACTAATTATAGAAATAACTTCAACATTATGAAATTTAAAATATATTAATTACAATTTAAAAATTAAGAACGGTAAATTTGCTCTACACTTGTAAAATATTTAAAAAAAAAAAGATTAAATGCAATAAACATCCTTGGAATAAATATATTTTCCTTATTCATAGTTTATATAACAATTTAAAATTCGAACAGCGATCCTCATGTAGATATACAAGTTTATAAGCCGAATGGCGGGCCGTTGACCCGCACCTACGTACGCTTATATAGCTTGATTGATCTTCAATACATATTTAGTTTAAAGCGCGTTAATGCAACATGTTAACTAATAGACAAGGAACAGCATACAGCTTCCTATTAAGAGAGAAAGGGATAGCTATATTTTAAGCTTTTCGGTTATGTATTTGTGCATATTTTCGTAACAATGACAAATAACTTTTAAACACAGCGTTGTTTTGTCATCTTCATTTGACTTTTGACTTTATTTGATTATATTTTTATCTAATTTACCAATAATAAAAATAAAAATATTCCAAAATAATTATGGAACGTCGATTCGCTTTTTTATTTTATTTTTTAAGGCACTGATACAAATCCGAAATCCTCTCAGGATATAATATGTATTAATTAATTATACTGTTATTTGTGCGTCTCGTAGCTAATAAACATCTCTATTTTATAAGCCGTAGGATTATGGAAGTCCTACATTCTTATCACAATAAGATATTAATGTTAATAAGTCATAAGTACTTAAATATGTAACTGTGGTTCGTTACTATGCTTGCACACACAGGCAAACCCGGCTGCGTACAATATTAGTACCTATTGTGTTCCAGTGTGTATGAGTGTGCCAGTGTAACTTAAATTCTCAAGGTTTGTGGCGCATTGGCGATGTAAGGAATGATTAAAATTTCTTTCTATCTAATGACTTTAGCGCTAATGTCCGAAGTGAATATATTGCTTTAGATACACTTTACAATTCAACGAATGTATTTACGGTCTAACATTTTATGGGTCGGTGCTTAAGCAACTAAGTACCCATTCAGCTATTTAATGGAGTCCTGTTAACTAGACATTTCGTAGTAATTACATAGTGTCGTCACTAAATATTATTAGTTACTTCGCTTTTTGTCAATCTGAAA
The DNA here is from genome assembly GCF_037043105.1 of Vanessa tameamea. Classification (NCBI taxonomy): domain Eukaryota; kingdom Metazoa; phylum Arthropoda; class Insecta; order Lepidoptera; family Nymphalidae; genus Vanessa; species Vanessa tameamea. Next base: position 7,749,003 of record NC_087333.1, read on the forward strand.
AACAAATAACTCAAAAACTTCCGAATAGACATACGGTGTACCGGACGGATACAGGAGGATGGTTTATTCTCTACCAGCACATGTGTTCTCCTCCTCTTGTAACCTGGGTTCGTTCAATCGATGCGTGAAGGGGCATCTTGCGGACCGGCATGGCAGGCAGGGCGGTTAGTGCAGTTCATCTTCAGCTTTACCGAATAATTCAACACAGTTATGTATTACGATAAGTTTTTAAGTAGTCCCTTATTATATCCGTGCGAAGCCGGGACATGTAGCTAGTTTTAAGATAACGATATACTTCTTAATTTGCCAATATGATATGTTTATCAAATATTTGTATTGGTATGAACTTATTGTTGCGATAAACTTATCAAGATTTCATTAAAGTGCATTAATGTAGGTAATCTTTATGATGCGTTAGTTTAATGAATAATTATATCTATCAACATTTATCATTAGGTTTATAATTCATTGTTTTGTTCAGTATTACTATTGTTGTGAACCTTTAATGACGTCACACTGTTTATTTTAATTTAGTGTTAAATAATTGGTATAAATTTATTTTATACGAAGATACTAATTGTCATTTCTTTGATACTTGCGTTATAAAATATATTTAGTATATAATAAGGGATGTTATGGAGCTCTGTAATCGTTATCGAAACAATCAGGGGTATATCCGAATATCGATAACCGTAACAGAATACAATAAAAAATATGTTTATTATACTTTTATTTTACTTAGAGAGAGTAGTTTAAATTGGTTTCAAAGGCTATTTGTTTTTTTTTGTAATTAAGTATAAAGTTAAAGTTGACTTGTTTTTCTTTTAAAATGTATAAATAATCTAATGTTCGTAATTGAAACTATCAAAACAATCGGATAATTCGAAATAATTTCGTAAACTTAACCGGTTAAATTTTATTCAAATATCCATGTAAACATATCCCAAATTATACGTCCGGAACATCTACTATTTGTCATGGCGAGTCAATTTTTTTTCTTCGCGTTTATTATGCATGCAAAGGAAAGAGGTTAGAGGTGGTTAGGCTGAATATTATATATTAGATACTGTCACCGTATCGTTAGGTATACTACCTCTTTATTTGAAAAGGTGAAATTAATCTACAACGCGTCGTGTTCAGTCCATTCCAACAGGAGGAGGCAAAATAAACAACTATGACATTGGATTGTCGCCATATCATTGCGATATGTTAAATATTCTATGAGAGCGTGGAGTTAATGCTTGTTGACTTCCAGACAGGAGACATAACATACATACATATATAATTGTATTTAACTAACATGACTGTATTCTTAGATGTTGAAAAAGAGTAACTACTGAGTTTCTTGCCGGTTCTTCTCGGTAGAATCTACATTCTGAACCGGTGGTAGCTTTACTTTAAATAGTTTGTTAAATGACGATTCAAAAGTGCTTCTAAAAGCCTACTTGAATAAAGTATATTTTGATTTAGATTATGATATTTGGTTAGTAGTATTGATTCGCGAAAATAATGGCGTTTTGAGTGTCGCCTAAATTGCTATCGAAACTTTGGAACTAAAATTGAAGTAGATATTAGCAGTAAAGTGGAATAATGACGATTTTTATCTAAATATATAGAACCGACTAGAAACTCATCAGTTACTCTTTTCCACCTTTTGTAATTACAGAGTGTGTCAATAAAGTACAATTAAATTTACATGTATACTGCCTAGAAATAAACAAATATTAGGTCCACGTTTTTTTATGATTAAAATAATTTTGTATTGAGTAAAATGCCTTATTTGAATAGGCATCTTATTATAGAAACAAATGCCGTGTTCCATGAAGGATGTAATGACTTTGAGTGTGACGTTTCTTCTCTCTCTCTCTCTCTCGCGTCCTTAACAACTTCACCTTTTCTGTGTAGGACAAAAGTCCCAAAATTAAATAAGAAAAAAAAAAACTTCACCTTAACATTTCGGCTATATTTCACCATGTTTATTGATTATCATAAAACGATAAGGCTGAAGCATTGACTTCGATGCCGACATCCTTATCATTAATTTCACCCATTCACCTTGACTCGGCGAATATAACTTAAAAAAAAAAGAACTACTTCGATATTATATAAAACATTAAATTATTTAAGTAATAGATAACCCGGCTTCGCTCGGATAATAAAAATAAAACTAAACAAATAAAAATGTACTAACTGATGCCGTGCCCCTGCACGAAATTATTATTTGGACAACACAGTCTGAACGCACCCGTAAACGTCAAACATGGCCGCCCGTTGAACTGTAATGTTATTGAATTTCATGAACTTAATATCGAAGTATCTGAATTATAAGAATTTTACGGATATATGGTATGGACTAAAGATTATTATTATTATTTAACGATATATAATGTTTGTGGATAGTTTTTAACGGGTCTATCGTAGACCTTTACGGAATTATTAATATAGATGTTTTACTTGCTATTGAGCTTTATTGTTGATTTTAAGAGCCGAGATGGCCCAGTGGTTAGAACGCGTACATCTTAACCGATGATTTCGGGTTCAAACCCAGGCAAGCACCACTGAATTTCATGTGCTTAATTTGGGTTTATAATTCATCTCGTGCTCAGCGGTGAAGGAAAACATCGTGAGGAAACCTGCATGTGTCTAATTTCAACGAAATTCTGCCACATGTGTATTTCACCAAACCACATTGGTGCTGCGTGGTGGAATATGCTCCAAACCTTCTCCTCAGAGGGAGAAGAGGCCTTAGCCCAGCAGTGGGAAATTTACAGGCTGCTAATGACTAATGACTTGCTATTGACTTCGCATGGTTAGAATGCTATATATAGCCTATATAAAACGTGTAAAGCTACATTATACCTTTATCCGTTAACGCGGCACGCATCGTTAAACGGATTTAAGCAATAATCATGCTTAGGTTTATCGTAAATTATAAACCTAAGCATACTTCGTTCATTAATAGAAACCGTATGAAAATCCGGTCAGTAGTTTTTGAAGTGATCGCTTTCAGACAGACGCAGCGATGGGACTTTGTTTTATAGTATGTGATGTAACAAAGGCTTTATCTTTTTTAAAATAATTATTATTAACATCGATTGAGGATTTGTAAAAGGGAAAGTTGATATATATTAAAAAAACAGGAACCGTTCATAAATGGTATCAGCGCTTCTCCGTTTACTGGCAATTGCTTTTAATCCATTCAGAGCGGATTACTTGAAATCACTACTAACAATGTATACTAGTAATATAAAATAATAATTATTTTTATAATTTTGTCTGCGACTTTAATTCACATGTGAATATGAAACAATATCATTCAATGACAGTTTTCGTAATAAGGGAGGATTGTACGACGTAGGTTACGTTTTATAGTTAAAAAAAAGTAAACCTGACGTTCATTGGGGTTCTAGCTTGCTGCGTTCAAAATTTCATCAATTTCGTTCATTAATTCGTATAAGAGCTACAGACAGACAAAGTAGTTATAATATTAGTATATATTATTTAAAATGTTAATTATAGTCATACTTAAAATCTTTATTAAACCGCTATGGAAGTAAAAACAATGAGTTAAAAATTAATTCTTATTATTCCGTACAAAACACGTGTCGTGTCACCGTGAACAGTTAAGTGACGTTCAATATAAATCCTCATTTAATTTATTAAATTTTCCTCGTCGTCGTTTAAAGAATTAGGTACGTTGTTTTGTTTGGTTTTATAACACGAAACTGTAGCTCATAGAATTTTTAAACATAGTAGATATTAGAAAGTATTTCATGAATTAAATAATGGCGATTAGTGTAACCAAGTTGAAACGCCAATGCCGGTGGGATTTATTTCCTTTGACAGACGTTATAACGTACAGATTATTGGCTTATTGCGATCTACGCATGTACTAAATTAGTATATAGGATTTGTGAAAACATTTAAGCGGATAAAACTGGATTAAAGTGTTGAGTAATTATTGATAAATACCAAGTGTTTACTAGCGAAATAAAAATAGAAGCTTTTAATAAATATAGCAATTGTTCTTTGCTTAATAACGTTAAAAGTTTTGATAATAACATTTATTTTTATAATTATATGCTTACAGAGTTTACACAAGCTATATTATGACGTAATTGTATAGTAAAAATGGCGCCAAGTTTTAACACGGCTCGCCTCCTTCAACTGAAGAAATCACAGATTACAAATTTAAATAATATAAATACACATTCGATTGTTATTTATTTGAAAGAGTATTTTAGTTTTATTATAAAAAATAAAAAAAATGAATTCGCAATTTAGCCTATATCCGAACCGGCTCTTAAATATAAAGTTGGCAGACGACCTTCATGGTTTATCTACCCAAATTTGGTTCAAAACGAGGTCAGTATTATTAAAATGAGTTTTTTATACAAGTAATGTAACCTTTTAAAGACATTAATACGCAATTAACCAAGCTATCATCTGAATATTCACCGTTATCGTGGGCTCGCTACACACTTTTTTTTTTCACTGACATATCAAATAATGCATGCGGATTGGAATTATTCAGCACATCAGTTTGTCAGTGTTAGCAGTAGCACATAAGATCACTTTTACTTGGTGGTAGGACTTTGTGCAAGCCCGCTTGGGTAGGTAACACCCACTCATCAGATATTCTAACGCCAAACAGCAGTTCTCAGTATTGTTGTGTTCCAGTTTGAAGGGTGAGTGAGCCAGTTGTAACTACAGGCACAAGGGACGTAACATCTTAATTCCCAAGGTTGGTGGCGCATTGGTGGTGTAAGGAATGGTTAATATATCTTACAACGCTGTTGTCTATGAGCGTTGTGACCACTTACCATCAGGTGGCCCATTTGCTCGTCCGCCTACCCATATCATAAAAAAAAATCACCTTATAGTTACTAAATCTGCGTATTGCGGGTGTCAGCGATGGTTATCTCTTACAGTAGCCACTTACCATTTACCAGACTGCCTTCCTATAATATTAAGTAACAAAAAATAGATACTCAATTAGTGAAAATATAGACTATATAATTTATGTAATATTTATTATCTATATTTTATTATTTTAAAGCTAGCAACCCTAGAGTTCGAATTGGGTTATTAAAATTTATGTTCCCTCGGAATTTATCGAATAAACATTAAACATTCCTTAAATTAGAGCACCTACATTTATATTAAAACATTTCGATATATCGATTCGTATCAACACTATTGTCAATATTTATTTACAATAACAACAAGTGAATATATCGTTTCTTCGCAAAACGTGATAAAGATTTTTTTTTTTAAGATAATTATTATAACCGTGATCGACATTGTTAACATCGTCAAAATAAGTAATTTGTTTAAAAAAGTAATCTATACTTAATATTGTAAATGTGAAAGTAACTCTGTCTGTCTGTTGCTCTTACACTGCCAAAGCAATGAACCGAATTTGACGAAATTTGGTTTGAAGCAAACTTGTACTCCAAGAAAGACATAGGCTATTTTTTTTGCCTAAAACATGACAACCAACCCCTAAAACGCGAGCGAAGCCGCAAGCGACAACTAGTGAATAATAAATTAGATAAAAAATGCAAGAATACAAATATATTTAACGTCAAATAGAAGATTATCTATGTATATAAAAAACAGAAAAGTTACTAAAAATAGATCCGCGATAAAGATTAATGTAATTACAATTAGTCTATTAAATATTAATGTCATAACAGGATCGAACCGTATAACTAATAAGGACAGTTGTGCAAATTATATTGTATCACATATAATATCATAAAGAATGCCATACACAACACGAGAATTTAATAAAGGAATACAGAAAAAAAAAGTTAAGCGCAAAACATTCTGCCAATGTATCGTATGACGGGCGTACACGTAGGAGCCTGTTCGGTTGCGAATCGAATCGAATCGGTTGTTTTAATTGACGATTTAAGTAGGCACGATGCAACAATTTAGTTGACAAGTGAAACAAATTGATAAATACAATATTATTCGATGTAGAAGGATTTGGCAATATTTGCGGATATTTAATTTTCGATAGATCTTTCCTGTATAAACTAATAAAGGTTTTTTTTTTCTTTTATTATTAATTTCTTAATCCATATTCGCACCTGCTATTATGAGTTTAATTTTAATATTATCTATAAATAGTTCTTTATACAATATTTATATATATATATATTATTTATATATATAAAAAACATTAAAAGAAAAATGAATGTTTATTTCCGGCTAGGAAAGTTGAAATTCTCGGCTTTTCTCCGATATAAAATGCATGTATGTATTATTAAAACCGTTGTATAGCTTAAAAGATCTAAGCGACTTTGTTTTATACTATGTAGAGGTGATCCTTGATAGTTTCGTAACATTCTTATGAATAATTAATCAAATGATTCTAACATATATGTATTTATATAATTGCTGCAATACTTTATAATCTTAACAACTAAAATTCATTTTCGCCCTCGTTGTCATAAAGGCCGAGAAAAAGATGTTTCTAGAGAACTTATTATGTCCAAAAAGTATCAAAAACAAAATATGTCCTAATAAATCGAAGCACATAGCGTTTTTCTCTGTTTTGCGGCGATGAAGTCAGGGCATTATCCTGGTCTGTATTAATATGCTTCGTCACGATGTAATTTTAACTTCAGAACGGGAAGCGGCCATGTTGTTTTTACTTATTTTCAGTTAGTAAAATATACTATAAATATTTACATGTATTGTAGGGTTGATTTCTTATTAAATATGATGCCTTGTTTATGATTATTATATTTTAATAGGTAATTGTTTCGTGGTTAAGAATTAGCTTCTTAGGTTAGTGACACAGTTAGTTATTAATTTAGATTTTAATTATTTAATTGAGATTTTAAAGTTAAGGCATCAAATCCCAGGAAGGACCAATGGTACATATTTTTTAAGACTTTAAATATTTGTATCAGCATGGAATTATAAATCTAGTGGCGTTACACTCCCGTACCGTAAAACATATAAATCATACCATATATAGGATATTCATATATAATGAGCTGAATAAGATTAGTACTAATAACATATTTTTTTATTATTTTTGTAAAAACGAAAGTGTTGCACTTCAAAATAACTCAATAGTATTTGACGTTGACATTAATTATTGACAATTCAATTTTATACAATATTTAAGTTAATAAACATAATTTATGTTATAACGTAAACTTACATAAGGGATATGTAAGTTGTTCAAACTAAAAATAAAAGTATAAACGGAACGAAACCAAAAAAGAAATATATTGACTACGGATTGACAGTAAACAGCCAACGTCACAGAAAGAAGTTTTTATTTCTGTTCCATATCCCGGTTAACAATGAACAAGGCTCGTTTCAGTTTCTCGAGACATTCAAAAAACCCGGAAATACTTTCTCACATGTGGTCTACAAAGCCTCTTTTGTTCGTCTCGTCTCAGTGCGATGACCCCGCAACTACGTTGATATCAGAGAAAATATGAATTTTACCTTGAAATAGGTTCTTTATAATAGAAAAATAATTTAAACAATATTTAATATAGAACTTATTGAACTTAGTTTCCTTTTAATTACATACAAGCAATTGTCTGATTTAAAAAACTATACTGAGTTTTTTTTAATAATAAAAATGAAAACCGAAAAAATCATATCCTCGCCATAATGTTTAAGCTCCAATAATACTAACAAAGAAAAAAAAAACCAAACAATTTTTGTTCAAAAAAATAAAATTGCATGTCATCCTAACAAGCGGTACAAATCTTGGCGGAGATCCAAATGCACTCTGAAGTTCGAGGTCAGAGGAATTTAATTTTAAACGTCCCTCCAGCCAGGATTACTTTACCCTCTGTATTAAATATAGACGTTGCTATGCTGACTTCAATGTTCAAGATAGTGAGATTGTGTAAAGGGCTTGAACTAGCATTATATTTATTTTGAATTAACAATAAAAAACTTAGTTTTTTCAATAAATTTATAATAAATAAGCTCTGATATATTATGTACTACAAAAAGTTCTTCATTATATTATCTTCTATCTTTATGTTCTCTTTAGCTTTACTTCTAGTTCCGATAACTTCGCGGATATTAAAAACAAAAAAATTTAGCCAATCCACAGTGAATATCATAGATTAAACAAGATTTCGACGAATTATATCGCGCCAATTTTTTGTTTCACTCTTTTCGTGTTTGGAATAGACTTTACATCAAGTAAAACAAAACATTTGTTGATATTAATGTTTTTTTTTTTAATTTACAAATGAAAAAAATCGTGTATCCTTATTTTATTTTACTTATGAAATATCATCTTTCATATCATGTCATGTCACGGTAATCTATGTTATCCATTTTTTCATATATATTTCTTATCCAGAGTTCCAGATTTTCGAATTTCATAATATTCAGCGCAATGTTGTGGTCGTTATAAATCGCCCTCAGCCCTGGATAATTCTAACTAATTGTCACAATTGTTGTTTTATGGACCGATGATAAGTCTTCTCCAAACCGGAACACAACAATACTGAGTACTACGGTTTGGCGGTAGAATATCCGATGAGTGGGTGGTACCTACCCAGACGGGCTTGCACCAAGCCCTTACACCAAGTAAAGGTTTGAAGGGTAAGTGATCCAGCGTAACTAAAGGCACAATGGACATATAATACCTTGGCAACTAAGATGACGTGATATCGAATCTAGATTCGTGGTTCATTGCCGGTGTAAGGAATTATTTTAAAGAAATTTTAAAATGCCAATGACAAGACCAGTGGTGACCACTTACCATCTGGTTGCCCATTTGCTCGTCCGCCTACCGATATCATAAAAACCGGAACCTAAAAAAGTTACGTGTTTTGGAGGCTGAATCGATGATCAGTGGGTGGTATCTACCCGGACGGTAGATACGTAGGTACGAAGTAATTATTTTTTATTAAATTATTTCATTAGTAAGATAGAATGAGCAATAAAAACACTCTGCATTTTAAACTACTGAACGAGTTAATTTAATAACAAGAGCGCTTGAAGCGTGAAATGGAACTTTCGATTTTCAACCCACGCTCGCGTTTAATGTATTGTGTTTTTTTTTTTTAATTTTCTCTTTCCATAATTTTGTTATTAATATAATATTTTGTAGCATTTAATTATTTCGTTATAACTAAACAAGTTACGACGTCGTGATGTGGCACGTTGCGACCTCGTGTTGAAATCAATGTTGCAGATTATAAAAAACGTTTTTAGGCATAAAAATAACGATTGTTTCATCGTGTATCGTTTTATTACTTTTATTTTTTTATTATTACTACCCCCACATTATTATTACCGCCAAACAGCAATACTAGGCATTTTTGTGTTCCGGTTTAACATCTCAGCTCGCAAGGTTGATGGTGCACTGATGATGTAAGGAATGGTTAATATTTCTTAAAGCGCCAATGTCTATGTCACTTCGCGTAGACCACGTCACGTTGTCGTAACGTGTTTATATAGCTCTAAGAGCCGTTACCTCATCGCTAATTTTCTTTTTGCTGACTTAGACATTTTTAAAGTCGGCGTTTCAAATCGAGGTAAGGTACTCTATTGATACATTTAAAGCAAAAACTTTAACTGGAATAATTGTCTATTTGGTCAAGCGTGATTGAGCAACGAGCGTACAATTTAATCAAAATTAGTTTTATGCTATTAACGGCCTTTTAACGGACGGTAGAAAACAAAAAAATGTATTATCTTATTAAACTGAATTTATAAAGCGCTTGAAGTGATTTTTCTAAGGCCGTACAATTTTTTTATTACAGGGCAAGGTGACAAAATTTAGATCTCAATCTGAAATCTCATCGCATGGCTAATACCTCGTAGAAATTCGATTCGAACACGTCTGCCCAGACTGATAGATTATTCGTCTACCTTAATCCCGTTACATTTTCTTTAAAAATTCTCATCGATTCTTATTTTTAGCATGGCAGCACTAAAAATACAGCCATTTATAAATCATAAGAAATACTTTAATTGACTCAAATAAGAATAAAAATAGCATTTGACGATTCCACTGAACTATAAATTTTATAGGTAATAGACGACTTGGATCTACTCTCCTTATACGGAACTTGCGGTGTCTGGTTTGCAACAAAGTTGCAGTCAGGGTTGCCTCTCTTTAAAAATTATACATTGTACGTTGCTATTTAGTGCAATGTTGCCAAGCTTTGATTAAGGCGATGTACGTGAAATAACAAATAGTTAGTTACGTTGTTTCTTTTTTTCTTGGTAATCGTTATCAGATATATTTAAAAATATGTGTAACCTTAACGTTGTAAAAAATGCCTCTTGTTTAAAAAAAATATTGTAATAATTATGAGTAGTTAATATAAATAAATATACAAAGCCTGATTTCTTTGTTTTTCGCTTAAGTTCCTAGTTTTTTTAATAACATTATAGTATATTAGCCTTCGCCCTTTTTTCTACGAAATCGTTGAGCGGAAGTCGCGATGCACCCCCCACTGTCGCCTAATAAATCAGTGCGGTGTGAGACGCTGTGGTGACCGTACTTTTGACAATTGTCTTAGCAATTACAAGGCATAGCGGCATATTTGTCGGTGACGCCCAATCGAGCAAGGTCGACGTATCACCACCTCTTAAGAAATTAATTATTTTCAAACGTTTAATTTTACAAAGTTACCAATTATTGAGACTTTACGTGTTTTCCAAAACAGGGAATACTGCCATCTTTATTGCTTCAAGTAACACTGAGAATTTCTTATCAGAAAAACTTAATAATTTTTATTGGTCTGGAACTCCTGATCGACGGCCGTACAAGCACTAGCCGTAGTCACTTCGATCAGAAGAAAAGTAATAATATTTAATCGATCAATTCTCATGAATATGACCTTTATGTCTTTATCCTTTGTATTATTTTGTATCTGTGCTGTTTTGACGCAACCGAAATACTTTTAGAAAAAAAAAATACACTATAAAAAGGTCGCTGATGTGAAACGAAATTGATGATTATTTAAATTATTTAAAAATGGTGGAAGGGTTTAGCACAAGCCGCTCTGGGTAGGAACTACACTCACCATACATTCTAGCGCCAAGCAGCAATACTCAGTTGTGTCCCGGTTTGAAGGGTGAGTGAGCCAGTGTAACTATAGGCACAATGGACGTAACATCTTAGATCCCAAGGTTAGTGGCGCATTGGTGACGTGAAGAAGGGTAATGCTTCTTACAGTACCGATGTGTACTGTCAGTTTAGATTATTAGGTAGACCATCTGCCCGACTACCTGTAATATAAAAAAGAGTAAAACAAATACAGATAGATTCGTTATTATATCTTATTAGTATAATAATATTTAGCGACGATATATTTAGTATACACGCTACGTAGAAAGAGACAAAAGGGAGTAGAAAGCGGCGGCAGGGAGCGGGAGATGACGGTGTAAGAGTGCGTCATGCCGTTTCCCGCCACGGCGCACGACTCGATTTTACCCCCAAAGCGCGCCAATATATTTTATGCATTATTAAAAAAAATTGAAGTTCTAATTTGACTTTAATATGCCGCGCAGGTTCAACTGGATAATGTGGGGTATGATCATTTATTACGCCGTTTGTCATATTGGGGGACGTTTATGGTTATTTATCGGATCCTTTAGGGTCGTAGCATAAATCATACATAGTTTTTAATAAATTGTCAATTTTACGTTAAATTAACTGTTCTAATATAACTATTAGTTCTTCTAGCTTTATAAAATTGAAATGTAGATAAATATCATAATACTTGACAAAAATATATACATAGTCTTATTATTTTAAACATTAAAAATGTTGCTTAATAAAAAAATCATAGTGTTTGTTGGGGTTGATTTTTGAAATTCAGATTTTAAATTCGCTATTTTTCAATTCCGTTCTCGCAAAACGACTTCATGGATAATCCAATAAGCTAACGAGTGTGATTCAAAATGAACGGTTTTTAGTTGATTTTTTGCAGCTAGAACATTCCAATATTTTGTCTCAGGAAGGTGAATCGGTTTTCCTCGTCTACAATATATATATAATATACATCATCATTACATAGTAAAAAACAAAGTCGTTTACCGCTGTCTGTCCCTATGTATGCTTAGATCTTTAAAATTACAAACCGGATTTCGATGCGGTTTTTTTTTAATAGATAGATTGATTCAAGGGGAAGGTTTATATGTATAATATATACACAATATAGAAGAGAAACACTGATAATTTTAGAGGTTTCTAAAGTTATGTCGTAAATAAACATATTTTTTGCGCTTGCATTGCAAACGCTGGCGGAACCCTTCGAGATAGATCAAAATGTTGCGTTTGACATGAAACAGTTTTCATGTTAAAATTCATATTAACAAAATTACTCGTATATTTTACAATGCACAAACGTTCGATCGATCATCAATCACTTTTTGAGTTATATTTCTTAGAGATTCGCAAAGTCTAATAGTCAAAAATATACATTGAAATGAAATGTGTTGCTATTCTTTTCTTATAGCTGACGATAGAAAGAAACGGCAAATGATAGATTGACATCCCGTTATTGTTTAAAATAATCACTGCCGTTGGTTTTGCTGTATGTCATTATTTCCCAGAATTTGATAAGCGATTTAGCGGCTAGGCAACAATAATGATTTAATTTTTAAAACTACAGGAAACGCGTAAGGAAATTGTTTTAAAATATGTAGCATAGTTTTAGTTTACTTGGTAGCAAGACTTGGTGCTAGCCCGTCAGGGTAATGACGTCATGTCATATATTTTACCGCCAAACAGCTATTCCTGCTTCCGTTTTGAACGAAATAACTTCTTGGCTCCCAGGGAGGGTGACGTATTGGCGATATAAGGAAGGGTTAATATTTTAATGTCTATGGGTGTCGGTGACCACTTACCATAAGGTGGTTCATTTACCACGTGGTTATAGATTTAATTATTCATACACACATGATTTCAGTTGTTTACTTCGTGGTAAATTACACACACAATGAAATCTAACCACAGTTTTAAGGAAAAACTATTTACAATGAAATCCGATAACAATCTCAAATCACTTGTTGGTTTCATAAAATACGTTTGTCGGTAAATCTTATCAACGTTACGTGGAATGTATGAGTTATATTTTCATTTTATGTCATAAATGAAATTAAAAAGATATTAGATAAAAAATTCTAAGAAGGTAACTGTCAGAAAAAGGCCCGTCGCTGAGCAAATTAATTTTTTTTTATGAAAATTATAAATAATTATACAAAATATTTATAAGGAGACGAAATAATTTAATTGGTTTTAATTATTCAAACATCTGATTATTTTTTTTAAACAAATTGTTTTTTTTTAATGTCAGTTTGACATGCTAAAACTCTCTTGTCTCTACAGGAGCATTTAACGCGCGGAATAAACAAAGTAAAGGATAAAAGCGTTCCACCGTACAAAGTGAGTTCTACCAGAACACCACGACTGTATACATTCACTAAGTTCTCAAAGAAAGCTTATTACTAACTGTATTGTACACATATCTATAATAACATATTAATTAGTATAAGATTTATATTTTATATAAATATATATTATCTGTGTATTTATGCCTCTGTCATCTCGAATGACACACAACGCAAAAGCGCGGGAAAATAAGATATATAATGAGCGCACGGTGAAGACGGTGTGTGTGCCCAGCGAGTTGATTTAAGGGGACTACAAGAGCTAAGTGCCCTTGAGAATTGCACGCACACACTTACAAAATCGACAAAAACGGCAAGCCCGTGAACTAAGGGTTAAGCGAGGTAACGAGGTTACGCCCAAATATTCTAATAGATGGCGCCAAACCGAGCGAAGTAAGATCAATCATAAATCTCATAAAAAATAGATAGGACAACAGAATTGTTTTTATTTCTTTCGATGTTAGTTAACGAATGATTATAAAAAAAACTGATTAAATTAAACTTACAATATTTTTATTTATATTTTGTACCCAATAAAATAGACAGTTAGTTTTAACCTTTTTTTCTTTTATTTATATTATTATACCTACCACAATTAGTTCTTATACTAAATATTAAAACATACCAATTTTTAATATTTTTATAAAAGTTTGATAATCTATTTATATAATAAAATCGTAAGTGTTCGAAACCTGTAGTGTAGTAACCGTGGGGTAACCTATAGCGTAGTGTTTGTTCGTTTTATTAATATCGGTTCACAAAGAAAAAAAAAATTCAATTAAAACAAAAACATCTAAATATTTACAAGAAAAAAATGTCGTCAAGTCGATTTCGTTGAATCATTGGTTAACTAGGTTAATCAAAGAGCTGAAGGACTTCATCGTCACGTCGATCGGCGCGGCGATGAAGGACCAACTGGCGGGCCTGGAGGAGCGCCTCCCTGCGAGGATGCAGCGACCTCCCTCTGCGGCGGATAAACCGCAGCCGTCGCAGGAACGACCGCCATCTACCTCAACGGCCCGCCAGGACGGAGGAGCCTCAGCCAGGCCTAGGAAGGCGGCTCCACGAACCGCTCAGACCGCGCCCACCGCTTGCCCACCGAGCGCACCGGCACCGGCGACGTCCCAAACGCCACCGAACCAGGAGACGTCCTGGTCCACGGTGGTGAGAAAGGGTAAGAAGGGGAGCAAGACCGCCCCTTCTGCTGCTAAAGCACCGCCGAAAGCGCCCCAGCCAGCCAGGACGAAACTGGCTACCCCTCGATCGGCTGCAATCGTTCTCACGTTGCAGCCGGAAGCAGTAGGGAAGGGCGTCACCTACGCGCAGGTCCTGGAGAGAGCGGAACAAAATGTCAAGCTCCAGGACCTAGGGATCAGCGGTGGGCTGAAGGTGCGACGCACGGCGACCGGGGCCAGGGTTCTCGAATTGCCGAGAGCCCAAGCGGAGCAGGCCGAGAGGTTGGCAGAGAAGCTCCGCACAGCGCTCGACGGGGTCGCGGACGTAGTGCGGCCAGTTAAGAAGGCCGACCTGAAGGTGACGGGGCTCGACGACTCCGTCACCTCGGAGAAACTGGCCGCGGCGATCGCGCGCGCAGGCGACTGCTCCATAGAGTCGGTGAAGTGCGGCGTGATGCAGCGCGGACCCGGCTATATGGGGATGGTCCGGGTCACCTGCCCCCTCACGGCAGCGAAAAAGCTGGCCGCTGCCGGTCGCCTCCTCGTCGGGTGGAGCTCGGCCAAGGTGGCCGTCGTGGAGCAGCGCCCTATGCGCTGCTACAAATGTATGGGCCTTGGCCACACGAGGGCGCTCTGCCCGTCGAAGGCGGAGAGGGGTGGCCTGTGCTACCGCTGTGGCTCGGACGGCCACAAGTCAGCGGTATGCACGGCCAAGATGCGCTGCGCGGTCTGCGCGGAGGCCGGGAAGCCCTCCGGGCATCTGATGGGGGCGAGGGATTGCAACCCCCCCATCACGAAGGGTAAGGCGGCTCTAGGAGCCAAGACCGCCCCGCGCGA
This sequence comes from Vanessa tameamea, assembly GCF_037043105.1. Taxonomy (NCBI): domain Eukaryota; kingdom Metazoa; phylum Arthropoda; class Insecta; order Lepidoptera; family Nymphalidae; genus Vanessa; species Vanessa tameamea. The sequence continues at coordinate 7,764,425 of NC_087333.1, forward strand.
GGAAAGCCGCCAGGCTACGGAGGGAGCTAGTTCGACTCAAGGATGCCAGAACAAATAAGCTTCCTCCAAACGAACGTCAACCACTCCGCCGGAGCGCAGGACCTACTGCTGCAGTCCATGGCGGAGTGGCAGGTAGACCTGGCGGTGGCCTGCGAGCCCTATTTCGTCCCTCCCCTACCTCACTGGCTGGGGGACTCGGACGACACCGTGGCGGTCCTCACGAGGAGCGGAACGGGCCCTCCCCTCTCACTCATCGAGAGGGGCTCGGGCTACGTAGTGGTGGGGTGGGGGGAGTACGTCGTCGTCGGTACGTACTTCTCCCCTAACCGCAGCCTGGCTGAGTTCGAGACTTATCTCGGCTTAGTCAGAGCTGCGGTGGCCAGGCAGTCGCCGAAACCGATAATGGTTCTCGGCGACTTAAACGCGAAGTCGCGTGCCTGGGGCAACCCCGCCACGAATCCGCGAGGGAGGGCCGTCCAGGTGTGGGCCCTGCTCTCCGACCTGTCCCTTCTCAACAGGGGGCAGGTTCACACCTGCGTGCGACATCAGGGGGGCTCCGTGGTGGACGTTTCGTTCGCCACCCCTGTCGTAGCACGCAGAGTGGTCGATTGGAGAGTGGAGGAAGAGGTGGAGACTCTATCGGATCACCGGTACATCCGATTCGAGATCTCCACCTCTCGCAGGCCGGCGGAACCCCAGAGGGTGCCGACTACGCTGCCGAGGTGGTCTCTCGGCCAGGTCGATCGAGAGCTGGTCAAGGAGGCCGCCATCGTGCAGCGGTGGGGTTCCGCGGGGAGGACGGAGGGCGCCAGCGCAGAGGAGCTGGCGGGCCGCATGCGCAGTTCGCTCAAGGAGGTCTGCGATGCGGCCATGCCTCGGACCCGGCGCAGGGTTCCGCGCCGGCACGTCTATTGGTGGTCGCCCGAAATCGCCGACCTTCGGGCGACGTGCTGCCGGGCGCGAAGGGCCTACGTCCGCTGTCGAAGGCGCAACGGCCTCGACACGGACCTGGAGGGACAGATGCTGGACGCTTATCGCCAGCTGAAAAAAGATCTGCAGCTGGCGATAAGCAAGGCCAAGGAGAAGGCCAGGGAGGAGCTTCTGGCGGGTCTCAATCGAGACCCGTGGGGGCGCCCGTACCGCGGCGTACGCGGGAAGTTCCGCACCCAAGGCGCCCCCGTCACTGAGACGCTGCCGCCGGAACTCCTCCTGCGCCTGGTCGGGGAACTCTTTCCCCATCCAGGCGAGCATGTCCCTCCGCAGATGGCCCCCCGCTCCGTGATCGAAGACGCAGTGGCTCCACCACTGATCACGGAGCGGGAGATGGAGATGGCCCTCGGCCGCTTGAGGGCCAAGAACACGGCGCCGGGTCCGGACGGGGTTCCAGGGCGTGTTCTGTGCGACGCCCTGGAATTCCTGGGTGCAAGGCTTCGGGAGCTGTTCGACGAGTGTCTGTGCAGCGGGCAGTTTCCGAAGCCTTGGAAAGAGGGAAAATTGGTCCTGTTGCCGAAGGAAGGTCGGCCGATGGATTCCCCTTCGGCATACAGGCCAATAGTGCTGCTGAACGAGACGGGCAAACTCTTCGAGAAGGTCCTCGCAGCCCGTCTCGTTCAGCACCTCGAGGAGGTCGGTCCGGGTCTCTCGGAGGCTCAGTACGGGTTCAGGGCGGGCCGGTCGACGGTCGACGCCCTGGACGCCCTGAAGACTCGGACGACGGAAGCGGTGGCCCGGGGGAAAGTCGTCCTGGCGGTGTCGCTCGACGTGGCGAACGCCTTCAACAGTCTCCCTTTCGAGACGATACGGGAGGCACTCCGATACCATGGGGTGCCGACCTATCTCAGGAGGCTGCTGGAGGCGTACCTCCAGGACAGGGAGATCCTCTGGGCGGGGGTCGATGGGAGGCTGGTCCGGCGTCGGGTAGGCTGCGGCGTTCCACAGGGGTCGGTTCTCGGCCCAATTCTGTGGAACGTCGGTTTCGACTGGCTCCTGCGAGCTCCCGTCCTTCCCGGGATGGGGGTGTTGTGCTACGCTGACGACACCCTCGTCACGGCGACTGGGCGGGACTTTCGGGAGGCGGCTCGCCTCGCCGAGGTCGGAACGGCTCTCACCGTGGACCGTATGGGAATGCTGGGCTTGAGGGTCTCCATATCCAAAACGGAGGCCCTCCTCTTCCACGGTCCACGGAAAGGACCCCCACGAGGGGCGAGTATCACCGTCCAGGGGACGGTGATCAAGGTGCAGGCCCAGATGAAGTATCTGGGCCTCATCCTGGACGGTCGATGGAGCTTCGGGCAGCATTTTGTCCATCTCGGCCCGAGGCTCATCAACGCCGCCGCCGCTCTCGGCCGCCTCCTTCCGAATGTGGGGGGGCCGGGATCGCTATGCCGGCGTCTCTACTCCGGCGTAGTGAGGTCGATGGCGCTGTACGGTGCCCCGATCTGGGTCGACGCCCTCACCGCTGACAACCGGGCCCTGCTGCGAAAGCCGCAGAGGGTCATAGCGGTGAGAGGCGTCAGAGGGTACCGTACGGTGTCGTGGGCTGCGGCGACACTTCTCGCGGGCGATCCGCCCTGGGAGCTCCAGGCGGAGGTGCTCGCGGAAGTGTACCGGTTCCGGGTCGAGGCGAGGAACCGCGGCGACCGTCCAGGGTCGGCGGAGGTCGGGCGGATCAGGGCTCTAGCCCAGCGAGCCCTGATCGCCCGATGGCAGGAGGACCTGGGGTCACCCACGGCGGGCCTGGCGACAGTGGAGGCGATCCGCCCCCACTTGAGTCGCTGGGTCGAGAGGAAGAAGGGCACACTCACCTTCAGGATGACGCAGGTACTTACCGGGCACGGATGCTTCGGTAAGTACCTGCACGGGATAGCGCGGCGGGAGGTGTCACCCTCCTGTCACGAGTGTGGTGCGCCAGTCGACACGGCGCTCCACACCCTGAGTGAGTGTGCTGCGTGGGGGCCCCAGAGGCACACCCTTGCGGCGACTATGGGCGGAGACCTCTCGCTGCCGAGCATCGTCAACGAAATGCTCGGTAGCGAGACGTGTTGGTCGGAGATGCGCTCCTTCTGCGAAAACGTGATGTCGCAGAAGGAAGCCGCGGAGCGGGAGCGGGAAGAGGATGCCGCTGCAGACCCGCTCCGCCGAAGACGACCGGGGAGGAGGAAGAAGCGCTACGCGCACCTTCTCCCCCCGCCTCAATAGGCGTCGCAGGGACTAGGGGGGGTCTCAGTACCCCGAGAACCCCCTCTAGGTGTTGGAGGCCCGCATAGGCGGGCCGACCGTCAGGGCGTCACGGTAGCATGCGCAAGCGACCCCGTGGCGCCCACCGAAAGACGGAGAGGGTACCGCTGGTTTTTTAGTGGGTAAACCCGGCGTACCTGGGCGCACTCGGCGTCCAGGGCTCCGGGGAGTCCCACACACCCCCCCACCTTCCATCACGTGGGGGAAGCGCGTAACGCGTTTTTCCAGCGAGAAAAAAAAAAAAAAAAAAAAGGTTAATCATACTAGGTTTAATTATAAATCTCATAAAAATAGATAGGATATTAGAATTATTTGTTTTGCTTTGGACTGTTATTCGAAAATGATTAAATAATAAAACTGATTTAATTAAACTTAAAATATTTGGATTTGGTACTACAAAAAAAAAACATTTAGTGTTAATTTTTTTATTAAAATATTTTATTTAATTTCACTTGTATGTATGAATGTATGTACGTATGTCCTGAAATCTTGCAATCAATATTACACCTACTTCCATTGAAGCTATGGAGCTGAAAGTTGGCACACATATTTAGTCGTACGAATTTTGTTCGAAAATAAGAATATCTGATTTAAGAAAAATCTATTGAAGTTATTAAAAAAGTGACGCAGAGGTTAAATAATATATTGCTTGTAGAATAATCTGACAAAAAACCAGAATTATTAAATGTATATAAGTATAGTTTTTATTTATTAAAAGATTTTTTTAGAGGTAACTTTGTAATTTTTTTCTATCGTACCAAATTAATTACATCATGTTTTCAAAATAGCAAATAACTAGCATGTATCCTGAAGATTATCATATATTTTTTTCATTTGGTTTACTGCATCGTATCTTATACTTTTTTGCATTATAAAACTTGCATTTAGCTCATGTAGTCCCCTTAAATATAATATATATTTAATCTAATTGGTAAATCGACCGTACATGTGAACATTACACTAACTAAGTATTATAATTGCCTTAAATATGGTATACAGGTATACCGTTTTATAATGCCCGACATTCATTATAAAAAAAAGGTTTTTTTTTTATTCGTGTTTTTATTTCCACTATATTTAAAAATATATCCGTTACTTTCTGACCTGGTGGTGGACAAGTAATGGTTGTATTTTGAATAAACATTTTGAATATGAATATAATTCAAGGATAGACTATAACGGGAACCGGAACTCTAATATTAATAAAACGTATTCATTATTTAAACCAATTCATTCGAAAACCGTCTCAACAGATTCATTCAATATCTCTTGATTACTTTAATGAAAGGAAACGCTGGTATTTAGACTCCCTCCATTTTATCAAAACAAACTAAATAAACGCGGACGTTCAACTCGATCGCGTCATTCACGTACATACATCATAAGTATTTTTAATGTTTGAAATAGACGTTATAGTACTGCTACATCTGGGGAACTAATTTTAGTCTATTAAAGAATTAATATATATCTATAGCATTAAAAGAGGAGACGCTGTTTTTGTAATACCGAAATGAAATGATTGCTAAACCAATATACATAAAACATATACCGGATTATGTACGTTACGTAATAATCCGGTATAATAAAATGGCTGACTTGCAAAAATATGTAGTATAGAAAAACTATCTCATTGAAAACATACGTTTAAATGACACCTTTTATTATCTGTTAAACGGATATACAATGTCCATATCTATATATAAGTCGCATATTATATACATATAGGTATATAAATATAGATTATATTACATATCTTTATAAAATGTTTAAAATTAGTAAAATATATATAATCCTGTTATTATCCTTAGGTACTGTTATTGAAAACAGGGAAAATGTATACTCGAAATAAATGTGATCAAATAAAATGAATTAGTAAATTATTTGAAGTATGAATAATAAGGAACAGTCAGCCTCAGTTTTTTATTTTTTATGTTACACATATTTTTTCTCCCTTTCTTGCAAACTGTGAGAGTGATTTCGTGAAAAGGGACGGAAGTGTGTTACAGGAAGCCGGGGAAGCGCACGATTTTTGATTTGACCAATGAGCGCGCGGTGCTAGAGTTAGCCGTCAGTTGGTACCAACTAATTGTCCGAGAGGAATTCGTTAATAAAATGAAAGTATTCTATTCTTATTGATGTTATTATTTGAGGCTTTGTGGTTTTCTTGGTTGCTCTCAACCAAATCGCTAACTTAACACATATATGTAATATTAAATTGAATTAAAAAAATAAATATAATGTATTACGTTTATTTAAAAAAAAATCGTAAATTGTCTATTTTTGGAAGGTTTCCAATTCGACGTGTACGATTTTGGATATCATGATCCCTACCACGGAGTCGCCTGATGGTTTATTTGGAGAAAAACCGACATTGTTCTGAAGTGACACAAGTTGCAAGCTGTCTTAAGTAGCAAGTAATGGTGGCAAGGATTATCAAACGAACCGTACGCACATTGGCGACGCTACGGGCAGTTAAGCGAGCCAGTAAAGCCATAGAGACGAGATAATCGATCTGTTTATGGTCTACGTTATACATATTAGCTGACTGAGAAAAAAAAATAACAATAACATTAACAACAATATACTATGCATGTATAATACTGAGTACTTTGATAAATATTGCACTTTTTTTTATAAAATAAGTAGGCGAACGGACAAATGAGCTATCTGATGGTAAGTCCCGCCCATAGACATTGGCGCCCTTAGGAATTTTAATTTTACCTTACATCTCCAATGCGCCACCAATCTTGGACTAGACAACAAAGTATTGCTGCTTGGCGGTAAAATATCTGATGAATGGTTGGTACCTACCCAGAGTTGCGTGAAGCCTGTACGACTGTATGAAAGCGAAAAGTAAAGAAAAACTTCGCAAAGTCAAATCATCCCTTTGTCAAGCCATTTGCTTCTACATACTTCTTATACTCCATAGTCCACATACACGAATACTTAGTACTTTTAGATTTGCTAATTAATACATTAAGGTATTATTTCAATAATCATAAATATAAACCAAAAAAATATAGGCTATGAAATAGGTAATCATAGTATTCTTTAATATAAAATTAGTACTAAGTTTCTCGCGGCTTCTCATCATAATAATCTGCCTTCGGATATGATGATAAGTATAAATTTGATCTTGTATAATTACGAAAAAGAATATGAAACTGCATACTTAAGCGAAGCGTATATTTTATCAATACTTCAATACTAAATACTAATCTCCACATCCGCTGTCTGTACGCTTTGTTTTTTAAACTACGCAACGAAATATAATACAGATATGTCAATAAACAGAGTAATTCAAGAGTAAAGTTTATATGTATAATACATGCATATTATAGTAGAGAAAAACCGAGAATTTCAACTTCCTTAGCCGGAAAAAAGGACAAGAATTGTTCACTGCTAACATTTAATCGCACTGCTTAAAGTAAAAATGACGAATGTCTTTATTATAAACATAATTATTTTAACTTTTTGAGGATTCGTCACGTTTTCCCCCTTCAACATTCCCTTTCAACATTTCTAAAAGAAAAGTATATTTTATTAGGAGTTCGTTTGTTTGCGTATTCTTTCAAAGTAGGCAAATATAGGCCATTAAAATTCTGATTAATATTTTATTTAAAAAAAAATTAACAAATTGTTTGAGTATATAAAAACTTATTGTAATTCCAAATATTTCTGTTAATTTAAAAATGTTCTTAATTCAATATTGTGCTTAACGCATTCCTCCGTATTTTGTTATCTATGTATAGTCTATTCCAATCAAAGAAGGAATAAAGATTAACAAACGTTAATTTTACGCTTTTGTTAATAGCTCAGCTATATCGTGCACTAGTAACAGTTTTTGATTAATATATCTTATATATTAATAACGTAAGCCGATTTTTGTCCCAGTGATTATGGGACTATAGCTGCACATAAAAATTCGGTTATGGTCTCATTTTGAAGAGCTCCAGCCGTAGATGTGCAGAAAATTAAAGAGGATTCTTGATTGCAATTTACTAAATTGTTACAATTTAACAAATAATTCGTTCTAGAGAGCGGAAAAAAGTGGCTGGCTAGAGAGTTGTACTGCGGCTTTATAAGGAAAAAATGAAAAACGTAAACAAAATTGAAGTAAATTGTTATAGACAAGCTCCAATTCTAACTCAACTAATGTACACTATTTGCCATTAAAAATTTCATTTAAATAAGGTTTCGTCATTTTGGCGCCAAATGTAGATAAGTAACTTGCAGTTTACAATGAAATGAAATCAAAACAAAACCTGTCATAGGTCTCAAAATTCCGAAAAAATCTTTTGAATAAACGCGAAGTTTCGCGGGCGAACCGCTAGTCTTTATTATTCTACTATTCAATTTTCAATGAACTACATTTATTTTACTTCCAAATTTCCGATAACAGTTTCGTCGACGTTGAAAACGCCATTTTTTCGCGAATCCATTGTGAATATCATAGATTTTTGAAGCTCTCGACCAATGATAATCAATGATATCGCGTCGATGTCAAATGTCTTTTTATCCTCTTTTAAAAATTATTGACTAAAAACTTTAATAATCTTTTTAAAATTGTAATTGCGATGCAACTTTATTAGGATAGAGTGGTATTTGTGGGGTAGCTATAGCTACCGGGCTACCTGCTCAAGGTCACGGCCAAATAATCCCAGAGGGAGTCAACTACTTTGATGAATAAGTTCTAATTTAGAACAACTATTTTAAAACGGCGCGTTCATACCAACAGATAAAGATCACACGAATAAAGTCGCGTGAAACCTGCTAGTTATATTAAAAATAACGTAGGCAGATAGAAGGCGTCACATTATAAATTGGATCAATTTCACTGGCATAACATTCCAAGCTATCTTCTGCTGGCTTACTAAATAAACTCGTCGCTTCCGTTTTAAACCGAATAACTGGACGATTAGCTAAACAACGGATATTTATAAATAGCTGCGACACAACGATGACGTTATGATTATTAATTAGTCTATAACTTCTATATTATAAAGCGTGTGTTTGTGTGATAGAATGCGAATCTTTTGAACTACTGCTCGGGTTTGAGGCTATAAGGAATATTATCTCATGCTATGACCCTATAAAGCTATCTAGCTTACGTTATCCAGATTAAATGTGGCACTTTTCTTTTCATTCATACTTAACTTTACTTAAAATTGTATATAACACAGTATTAATCCTTATGCAAGTTAACAGTTGTGAATTTAAAATTGACTTCCTGTCCTTTTAATGGAATTTTTATAGTAGCCTATGCCCCTTTACCTATAACACTTTAATATTCTACGAACGTGTTCTGCAGTGAGTTTTGATTTTGGAGTTTGTTCTTACAGAATATCTCTGGTAAGCTTGACAACCTCACATCATAAATATAATTATTTATTTATTTATAAATGTACTCTTCGTTTCGGACACAAAGCTTTGACGTAAAGTTTTCTGTAATAACATTGGCAATGAACTGTAATTAAAAATTAAAAATAAATATTTATGTCTTAATGTTCTTCGACTATCAATGTCTAGCTCATGTGATCTCATTAAAAAAAATCTGGCTGGTTTTAATCAAAAACGCAAAATGTCAAAGTGACAGTTCACAGATACTAACAATTTTGTATCTGAGAATATTTATGTTTTCTTAAACACAACAAAGTAAAACTTAGTGTTCAATTCAAATAATGTACAGTTTTTAATGTCAAAAAAATCGTCCATAAAAATGAATTTTGAAACAAATAGAATTAACAACGAATACACAAAATTGCAAGAGCACATCGCGAAGCTATCGAGTACCCAAAATAGTATTATAAATAAATTCGACGTCCTAACGAAGAATGTTGACGAAATGAGAAAAATCTTAACACAATTTTCGGATAAAATAACAGCCCTTGAAGACGTGGCTGTGGAGAAGCGGAAGCTGAACAGCGAAGTCAAAACGCTGAAGAACAGAATTGATGAACTCTACGACATCGTCAAGGACGGAAAGGAAGAATCAGTTAAAAGCGACGATGTCCAAGACATCGAATCGTGTCATTCTGGTTTCTCTTGTTCTTCTAAGGTTTGTCAGTAGCAACAAAATAGTAACGAAACTATAAATATTTTGGCATTCTTGTCAAAGTCACAAGGCATTTTGTCCTACAGATCAAGGTAGACCTATCTAGATCTAGGAGAAAATCATTGCATCTTGTTTGACAACAATGCTTCAATGTTGAAGATTTTCTTCAGACACGTGGAGCTTTCCTCGTGACGTTTTCCTTCCGCCGAGCACGAGATTAGGCACATTAAAGTTCAGAGGTGCTTTTCTTGCCTTCTGATTTGACGGTATTTCTTGCTAGAAATTTAATCGTGGAACCTAAACGGACACTAATGTCCTATTACAAGTCTGAGTGAGCACCATCCAGATATCAAAAATTTTACTCCCACGTTTTAACACTCCGTTGGTGTGTTGTGGTTTGAAGGTTGAGTGAGCCAGTATAATTCCAAGTACAAGGGACATAATACTTTAGAATTCATGTTTAGCTGTACTAACACTTTATATGTTCGACATCTTTCCTAAAACCAAAAACCGAATTAACATGTTTACTGATAACACATAGTTTCGTTGGCGTTTTTAAATCCCACTGAAGACTTTCTAAAACATCTTGCAATTTCTTTAATAGGAAGAAAAACATTTTAGATTGTACGTATAGAACTTAGATAACTTCTTAAAAGTATAAGACATTCATTCGCATAAAAATCTACTAATATAAATATAATTATGTGCTTATATGCAAATAACAGAATGCACAAAAAGCATGTTTATTTCTTGTAGAGATTCCTTCCAGCCACCAACTTCTGAGAAGGAATAAACGTACGCCTAAAACATCGTTCCAACCTAAAAAAATAAGTGAAAACTCTTTCTTTACTTCACAATGCATTCGTTATCTTTTAAAACCCGCTCCCGACTCTCGCTTATTAACAAGAGGCGCTAATTGCGAAGAAATTACGTTTTTTGCGTACGTTGCGAGTGAAAGGGGACGCGGTATGCGCTGATAAGGATACCGTCCACTTCATAAAAAGAGTAGCGCAATATCGCTTACCAGACACATCTACACATGCTAACTATTATCAATTTCAATTTAATTTTTATGATTTGAGACTTATATATTGGCTGTGCAAATTGGATCTTTTGCCGAAAATAATTGGTCGTCAAAATGTATATTAAAAAGTTAAGACATAAATATAGGTAAAAGTTATATTTTAAATTCAGATTTTGATTTAATTAATTAGATTATAATAACACACTTTACCTTTAAAAATATAAATTTACATTCACAGTCACGCTTTAAGCTAAATATCAAGACTCATCAGAATGCATATTAGAGAAATGCTTTAAACAATTTTGATGGTCGCATTCATCTGTCAAATTACGGTAACAAGATGAGAAATGTCTGTGATACGTGGATTCCTGTCGAATAGAAATTGTCAATGCTAACGATCGTAAATTCTTCGTTGTATTTATTTCACTTGGTCACACAGATCAGTCGTGCTACTCGTCAGAACAATCACGTAGAAAATAATCACATATTGTCAGAAGGTGATATGCTACATTGACTACGATAAAAATCATATTTAAAGCATATACGTATTGAAATAGCGTATTATTGTAAGTGAGTTTTGACCTTTTGTAATCGGGTCGAATGCCATGTTAGTTTTTTTTTAAAGAATAGTTAATTATAAAGATGTAAACCGTGCATTGTCATTTATACACAATTTGTTTACAACAAATTTTCATTCTTTGTGCAAGGCCGTTTGGGCAGGTACCACAGACATGCCCGCATAGGCGGGCTGACCGTCAGGGCGTCACGGTAGCACGCGAAAGCGATCCCGTGGCGCTCAGCGATGAGACGGAGAGGGTACCGCTGGCTTTTTAGTAGGTATTTGACCACCGGCGAGTCCCACATACCACCCCCCCACTTCCACTGAAAAAAAAACGGGGAAACGCGTAATGCGTTTTTCCAGCGAAAAAAAAAAAGATACCACAGACATTCTACCGCCGAACAGCAATACCACAGACTATAATATATAAAAGGCATCATATAATATCACCGGGCACTTAATTTGCCGGATAAACTCAAAATGATAAAATGGTTGGTTTCGAAAAGTTAATATAAAGGATGATTTATAACCGGGTGAGCGAATTTTTCAGACAATATATGATATATTGATTATTAGATTTGATGTTCGTATATTATACTGAATATAGTAAAACCATTTGGAACACTAAACCTTTTAATTATTGGTATGACTTTGTGCAAGCTCGTCTGGGTAGGTACCATTAACATATCACATATTCAATCGTCAAACAGCAATACTTAGTATGTTGTGTTCCGGTTTTAAGGATAAGTGAGCCAGTTTACTGGCACAAGTGACTTAACATTTTCGTTTCCACAGTTCAAGGCTCATTGGTGATGTAAGGAATGGTGAATATTTATTACACAGCTCGACTGACCCATTTGTTATAAACGACAAGTTCAACATCAACATTAAATTTTAAGCTTACATTGAAACCTTATTATATTCATGTAATTGATACTAAAAACCATTTAGGAATCACTTTAGACTGGACAGTTCTCATTTATCATACCTGAAGGGAAGCTTCGTATCATACGCGTGATGTCGTGATCGTATATCTGATGATTGGGTATCTACCCAGATGGGCTTGCACAAAGCCCTAACACCTCTACATGTTAACACAATATATATTTTTATTAGATACTTAATACCCGTTATGAATATTTAAAATTAAATAAAAATAACAACAATATTATTTTTCCAAGGAAATTTAATTAATTAACCAATAATAGTAGTCATTAAATACCATGCCCCCCATTGTGACCCTTGGTATGCGAGTCCGATACGCGCCTGACGATTTTTTCAAGGTATAAATTACAAAGTACCGACCGGAGGAATTGTCTGAATAACTCGTAGAACGTAATTGAAAAATTACACGCATGTCCATAACTTAACGATGTAAGAAAAGATCTTGCCCTAATTAGGTTCGATATCGCGACAGCATGTGTTGCCGTTTTTTTATGCATTACTCTGTGTGATGGATGCCACCTCTGAACGTAATACGTTTCCTAGGACACTTACTGCTTTTGACGGGTTTTAATACGACTGGTTTTTTTTTTAAAGTTTGACATGGCCTCGTGTTTCTTTTTTTATTTTATTTTTTATATTGGCTGTTTAACGACAAACTACACCCGATTTCCTAAAAACTACACAGTTTTTATGATTCTTTCACTGGAAAAGTTTATACACGATATAGAAAATATTAAGGTTCTTTGGACTTATAAATACTTATAATCATTGATTATAATATTTTGAAAGGAAAATTAGATTTATTTCAAATCATATCAGAATATACTTTATTCAAGTAGGCTTTTACAAGCACTTTTGAATCGTCATTTACAAACTATTTAAAGTAAAGCTACCACCGGTTCGGAATGTAGATTCTACCGAGATTTAAAAAATATGTATAATATCGTTGCTACTTTTGATTACGTTACATATAACAAAATAAAAAATCATGAATATGACTGAGTGATCAATAACGCAACAGTTCGATTTTCGAACATAAACATAATTTCCCCACCATTTTGTCCTGTTTTGGCATTTCAAGATGGCTACTGGGATGGACTATGAAATTTTTTTTTTATTTGTTTATCCGAAGATCAATAGTTTCACTGTTAATAGTGATAGTATGTAGGCATTGATCAGAAGTTTCAAAAAAAAAAAACTACGGTGATAGCAATAAAAAAACGTTAATAAATATAAAAATATTTGATTGAAAAATGACACCAGATTACGGACGTAGCCGTAAAGAGACAAGGGCCACGACCCATCCATCAAGTCAAGTGCCCTTCGAAAGAAATCCTGGTGCCCCTTTATGTAAGAACTCAACAACAAAAAAACGGAATCATACTAAACTCAAATTTAAGTATTTTTAAAATGTCGTTCGTTTCAAAGTTCCGAGTCGTCGAGAACTACTTCAACAGAGTAGGGCCTGTCTTGCCCCTTTGTGCTCACCCCAGAAAAAAATTGCTTGGCATGCACCAGGTTATTTAATTATGATGGCATTGTACTTCTAATTAAAAGTTCAATTTTAATTTTTTTAATTTCACTGATTACAATTTCAATGAAACATAAATAATATAACATTTTCTCGTACCTTGATTATTAAAAAAATACTTTAAATTAACAAAAAAGTATTATAAGTTCTTGCTATTTAAAAGTTACATTACAAATCTATAGTTAAAACTTGATTATTTTTAAATAAAATTATGTAAAGTGGGAGTTTATAGCCAATGCCTTTGACAGGTAGATAAAATTAAAAAAAAAAAACAACTTTTATTTACTTTCCATCAAAAGATTACAATGTATTTTTTAAACCTTTTTATTCCCGAGTTCTTGACACATGGCCCTTCGATTCTAGGTACTCTTAACGATGTTAATACATGTTAATGAGTCGTATACGCAGAAATAATAATTAGTATTCAATCTTGACGCTCGATTCGAACACAGGTTACAGGATTACTTGTTTGTATGTAACATGATATTTTTTTTTATTTATTTGAAAAGTATTTAGTAAAATAATTATGAAAAGCTTCTAAAGTTCATGTATTTTACTAAAACTTTCTCCAAAACGCGCTAAATCTTCTACGTCTCCTCAATTAGTTACTTATATTACTATAACTACAGGCGTCTTACAGTAGATGTTACATAATGTTACTTACGTTCCTTTGCCTATATAATGGCCGTGCACAATGGATTCAGCCACAAAATAATTATTAGAAAATTGGCGTTTTAGTAAAAATTAATGGATCAAAATAACAAAAGCGTAGATTTATTTGAAAATAGTTACATAACGGCTTGGGTAGTTTGTACAGACATAAGTTTACGTGTAAATAAGTTGTGAATTATGACCATTTAATATGACAAAAGCTTTAAAATTTGTTTGAGGACAGTATCTATTTTACGTAACTCCGTGTTCAGTTCTTGAAACGAATCACCGGTTCCGGTGTCATTTTTGACTTGGCATATAGACATGGCGTTCGTAGAGTCGTACCCTATGTGATTTATTCATGAAATTCGTTCCCACATGTAAACTTAATGATTCTAGGATTTTAATGTTGTGTTCAAATCGAAAAGGTCGTTAGTTGGTCCTCGATTGGTTGGGTTTGGTGGCCGTTGGCGTTTGGAAGTTGGCAGTATTTAAACGCCTCTGGAAACCGCGTGAAGCCTTTGATCCTGCTTCTCTTGACAGTCGTGTCTCACACATACACACAAGTGTCGTACACAAGAGTGTACACATACACTCCTGTGTACTCTGCTGCTGCGTAGTTGGTTAGTTTGAGTAATGGTTGTTTTGGCTGAAATTACTCAGGAGGACGTAGTCATATTAGTGTGATGATTTAGCCAGATTTTGACCCCTTAGTGGATGATTTAGTTTAAATCTTTCATTAAAAAGTTCGTAGACCAGATGTCTAAATATGGTGTTCTTGAAATTTATTATACTTAGTTCCTTTCGCGATGTACACGCTCACATATTTGGAAATTTAAACTTCAAGGTGGAATTGTATGAATTTTATCTCTAAGAAATCGATACGGGCAACTGGTTGTATGTTTTGAGGATAACTATATTGTATTAAAAGTGCGTGCTTTGATAACTTAGTTTAATTGTTTATTAACGATGTGTTCTTGTTTCAGGTTACAATGACCACAGGGCTGGATCGAGACACGATACGCGCCGCGTACGAAGACGTTAGATCCGATACCTCGCCCACGGAATGGTGAGACATTGATTATTATCCTTCGTAACTAGTGTACAATATTAACCCGTAAATGTCCCACCACTGGGCTTATGCTTTATCTCTAACGTCTCTTAAGGATTGCTTTTGTGATTTATTATACAAATTATTCACATAAAAACTAACTTGTGCTTTTTTGGATTATAACTTATGATCGTCATTTAGACCGCGTGGTCGATTTCTTTGCCCGATGTCCTTAACGTGACAGTTCTTCAATTTTTACTAAAACGCATAAGCAAAATTTTTAGTTATTAATCATGATGTGTATTATACTTTTGATTGATTTCGAAGGCATACATTTTAGTATAAATTTGGTCATACCATAGATTTATAAAAAGGCTATTCTAGAATCAGTTACTTTTTTTAATTGGTTTTGTAGATATTTTACGAGAACTGTACTATTTACAAAAGCAAAAAGACGAAAAAAAACAACGAACTCAAAAACAGGTACAGAATTTCGTAGACCATTTTTTACATCAAAAGAACTGTGTCTAGACTAGCAACAAAACAGCGTAAGTACAGAGCAATCGCAGTAATAGTGCTTTTATTAGGGCCGTGTTCAAGTTCGACGGAGCGAGAATCGTCTGTTCGGCGCGCGGCAGCGACTTCTCCGAGTTCCGTACCCAGTTCTCTGACGATGACCGTGCTTTTGGCTACGTCAGGTGAGTACTTTTTATTTACTAGCTTTGGAACTATTTTAAATGGCACAGATTTAAAAAAAATCATCTACTTTTTTTAAATATTACTAATTGTAAACGTGCAAATAATATTCTTGGTAATATTGGTCACCACCACACATAGATTGACACACCTTACCCCCTTGATACATCGCCAACAATGGTACTAAAATGTCCCGCGTCCCTGACACTAAAATAACACTCTGACTTCACCTTCAAAGGTACCCCAGAACGTCAATTAAAAATATTTGATTCTGGGCATTTGTTCTGCTTTAAGACTACAGCTAGCATCTTCTAATTATTTTTCTTTTATGGTATATTATTTCCCAAAGAACAATTGTCATGCATTTTTTTTTAAATAAGGTTTATTAATAGTATTATCTTTTTTTATTCAGGTTGCAAATGGGCGATGAAATGTCGAAGCGCAAGAAATTTATGTTCGTCACTTGGGTTGGGCCCAACGTGTCAGTTATCAATCGCGCCAAAATGTCCACAGATAAAGCCATCATCAAAGATATCATTTCCGTAAGTTAAAAAAATAACTTTTTTATAGTTCATGATAAAACTGAAGGTTTTTATTATGCATTAAAATTATCTATTACCTACTAAATGTGTAATTACTTTTAAAAATTATAATTCAGCTAATTACTTATTCAGCCAGCAACTCGCGATTTGTTTAGGGAAGAGTTTCCTGAGCAATATTATTATATTGACCTTCTGACCGATTAGCTAGCTTTAAGAGACTAGCTACTCCGGAATAATATTATTTAACGTCCTGGGGGCCTAGCCCAGGTTCACCTGGCTATAAGCCACTAGACCAACGAGGCACCTTCCCTAAGCATAAATTGATCTTAATAATAATATTATAATAATAATAAAATGATGAAAATTTATATTTATTAAAAAAGATTTACGTAGTTTTTTTACTTGCATGTACTGGCCAAAATGTATTATATATTTATACCATAGAACAACACTAGCAAAAATTACATATTTCAATAATAATATTATTTATTTGTAAAAAAAAAAAACAAACAGTTCATTATTGACTCAATATTAATCAATATTATCAAAGTATTAAATAAATGATAATTTTTAATATTATCTATTCACCCTTCAAAAGTTTTTTATTGTACAGATAATAATTATCTTTTAGTGTATTATAAAGTCATCAATATTGTTCATAGCTTCAAATCTAACATTGATTACTCACGTTTTAAAGCAATTGTCAATAAAAAGTTGTAATCTTATTGTTGAGTCATATTAATCTTGTTGCAATTCATTGATTTATATTTAGAAACAATTTCATTTAACTTGAAATTCGTATTTATTGATTAAAATAAAAAAAAAAATCCTACCTATAATATTTCTTATATAATATTTGAATTATAAATTCGAATATTTCTATCTGATTTTTTAAAGTTATTATTTTTTTTTTAATTAAAAATGTGTCAAAAATCATAATTGTCTATGAATCAATCAGGAAAAATTTTAGTTAATATAAAAAAAAAGATCCTTTATAGGAAGTTTAATTCAATACAATAAATAAAGTTACAAATAATTACAACATTCACATGAAATCATACAAATATTTCCTAACATTGAAGCCAACTGTTTGAGCGACTGCTGAGATGAAATCGTAACCAATGATACATTTGTATTTGGAAGTGTCTAAATCAATTTCTTTACTTCCCGCTATTAGTCTCAGCTCCACCAGCGTCGCTATCTGAGCTAATAAGTTACTTGTTAAACCAATCCTCTCTTCTAGAATAGCATAGAAGATCGCCAGCAACCTATCTAGAGTAAACACTTTGGGACCGAGCTGTGTGTTTAACTTCTCACTAATTTTAGCCTTTGCTCTAACATGCTGTAGTTTTTTGCGTTGTTTTCCATGATTCTTCATAAATAATCGTTTGTCTTCCTTGGGAGGGTTGTAACTTGCTAAATATGCAGCAATTAATAGATATTTTGCATAATATGGCAATTCGAAGCTTTGTGCAAATGTTTTTGTTGACAGTAATTCTTCTTTCAGTATGTTGTCGAAATTGTATCTCTGTGGTTGTGCCTCTTCACTATTTTCTTTGCCCAGAGATTGTGCCTGAGTTGGTGTTTTTGTTGTATTTATTCTTAAATAGAGTAATTCTAAACTTGTCTTTAATATTGGAGCGATGTGCCGCCAAAGTTTTGAGAGATCATTGGGCTTGATTTCATTCTTTATTATTGGTTCGCAATATTTTACAAAATTGACTCTTGCCATGTGTTGCAATTCAATTAAATCTCGACACGGTCGGTAGAATACGCTCAAGAATGCATTAAGAAAGTTTGCGAACAACTCTGGTCTCTCCAGTTCTTCTTTAATATCACAACCAAAGTCATTATTAGTCGTTAAGTAACGCACGAATGACTTTTGGCTAAGAAATATTATTTTAAACAGTTCCTCTTTGTTATAATTTGGAAAATAAAGTTTGATTGGTTCTCTAACACCAATTTTAAAATAGAAATTATCATATATAAGATGTGTTACAAAAATAGAGCAAATATTGAGATTGCAAAATTCGCGTAATCGTAAAAGCGTAGATATTATATTTTGATCGATATTCCGAAGTCTTTCCGCTCGATCAAGCACAAGAACGATGGCTTCATAGTTATTTTGTTGGTTGCTTAATGTGTTAAGATTATTTACTAATTCCCACAAAGAATCGCATTTTACGTCCATATAATCGTCACTTAGTCCAGCGAGAATAGATTCGTACAAAATTTTCGTGGAATAACACTCAATACAGTCTATAAAAACATGTTTGTAGTTCAAATATTGTAGAACTGTTGTTAAACACAAACTTTTGCCTGTAGCCATACCCCCGCTAACAAACAAACTTGCCGGTAAAGGTTCGTCACTCTCACCCAAAAGATCTAGCAGATTATTAAGCTGATCTTCTCTGCATGGTAGTTTGTTATACATTTCCTCCATGGTTAATTCAATTAAATATAATATAAATATAAAAATCTTAGTATAACCACATCATAATTGCAAAGTTACCAACGAAGTTAAAAATGACAGCTGTCAAATTCAGAACTCCAATTGGAGGGAAACGGTTATAAATGGCTATGAAACGGAACGTATCGTTTCGTTTCATGTTCGGTCTGGTTAAAATAAATAAGTACAGTCTTGCTACGTCTATTTTAACACACTGACGAAAATAAAATAAATAAATAATTGATTCTTTTTTATTTTCATTTACAGAATTTTGCAGTGGAACTTCAATTGGAGAGTCAAGCTGAAATAGACATTGATCAATTCAAAGAAGCTCTAAACAGGGCGGGTGGTGCCAACTATGGTACTGGTATCAGGGATTTATGAATTAAAAAATGATAAGCTAAATTACCTTACCACAAATAACAAATTGCGAATAACTTAACAATACCTTTCTCTTGCCCGTACATTTGATTTAAGGTGTGCCAAAAATACGGAAGAAATAATGATGGCATAAAAGCTTATCATTTTAACATTATTTATTACTTACATCATCATACAAGATTAACTTACATAGCTTTTACAACGTGTAAATATTCGGCGAGAGTTAAACTTCCTATCACGTATTGTTAAGATATTTGTGTAAGGTATTTTTTAATTCAAGTCAAAAGTGGCATATTCAGAAAATTTTTAGTAGAATAATCATAAAGGAATAAAATTTTTGTAATGTTTTATATTTATATGATATAAATTAAAACTTTCATTATATTTTGTAACAATATATTGTGTGACAATATATTTTAATGAATCGTAAATAAGTATTCTTGACAGTACATTATCTGACTGAACAACTTACGTCTTGCCCTAATAAAATAATATCGCTGCATCTTGCCCTTATATTTTTTTAATATCTTTTGAGACTTCGTGTTTATTTTTATATCTTTAAATTTCATAGTTTTTTCGTATCAGTCAGTAACAAAGAAATTACAATTTATTTTATTATGATGGAGATCTATTTATTTTTTAATCGATTTTAAGGAATATTTTTAATCTTGGACTGATTTTCAAAATAGAAAAACTTAGTTTAATGGCAGGGTGCAATATGTTCTAAGAAAATAAGATTACCGCCAAAATGTTTACTATTGTTGCCATGTATAAGGCAAATGGTGCATTTATTTTTTTGTCTACATTTGTATACAAACATTCAAAATTTTAATGCTTTTATATACATTGACTAGTATTATATCGCCCTACATAATTATTGACTGGTAAATACAATTAACCAAACAAAATAATATTTTTATTGTTTTATTTCAACCCTGTCCTGATCAAGTATTCATTTAATTCTTTCCTAAAAGTGTTGTTATAATATATAAAACAGTTTGCCTAAAAGTTAATTTTATTTGATAAAATAAACAGAATAAATTATTATTATTTCTTTAGCACGTGGTTAAAGTTTTAGACAATGTTTTGTAAGTTTAGTTTCTTTATTTTTTAAATTAATAATAAAAATGTATACATGAAGGTTCTATTTAAACAAATAATTCTCAGTCATAATTATTCAGAACGATTATTAATGGTTTAAAATTTGAATTCCATTTATTTTGAACCAAAGAAAAGTAAATAAAAAAACCAATATTAAATATGAATTTATTGATAAGAGTACTAATATATCGACTTGTATTATGCATTATAATATTGAACAGAAAAATAATTCAGAAAGACATTTTTATCGGTATAACAAAACAAAAAGTAATAAAAAATAAAATTAAAGAATTTCTGTATCAAAAATAATTATTTAAAATAAATGCTTATAGAAAACATCTTTACCCAAATTTATACAAAAAAAAAAAAAACAATCATCAGCTACAATAGTGTCAACAAGTTAAAACCATTTGGTGCTCCATAGAAGTTATTAATGGCTTTATATTAATTAATTGTTGTAGTTTTTCCAGTTTGTTTTCTTTTTTTAAAAACCCGAATTAAAATACCTTCTTAGCTTACAAACTATTTATTTATTGCTAAAATCGATTTCTGATTCTCTACATTAATATAAAAATCAATTACTTCAGCTAAATTAATTTGAATCATAATTATTGGCGTAGCTGGCGCGATATACATATAGATCGGACTTACGATTTGTGACTTCATCTGCACACAAAATAGTTTCATACAAAATTTTGTACCAGAGACCTTTCCAACTATATTAATATTTAGTCTTCAAAGTCTCATGCTACAGATGATTAGTTTTACAAGTTTCCGACCGCGATTTGTCCGCGTGTTGTGATGGTGTTACGTACCCTATCAGTTCAATTCTAATAACTAAACGGTTTGAATACGTTCCCGATTCTATTTCGATCCAACTTCAATTATTCCTTACAAAAAATTTTAGTCGTAAATGAGGACCAATTTTACTAATTTTATCGGTTACGATACTATCCCAATTAAATTTCGATCCAAATTTGACCGAACCGCAAATGGATTGTTGCGTTTGTAAAATAGGAAAACGGCTGAACGATA